>NC_077247.1:24080000-24380000 GCF_947179165.1 Solanum dulcamara | reverse complement strand
ATGCCACAGTCTTTTGAGTTTGCCTAGTGAAAGGGGCTGCAATAGAAGATAAACTCTGAAAAAACTACCGATAATAGCCCGCTAACCTAAGAAAGCTCTAAATCTCGGTAAAAGAAGTAGGCTTAACCCAATCATGAATTATTGCAACCTTAGAAAAATCAACCATAATACCATACTTAGTCACCACATTACCCAAAAATCCACGAAGTCGAGCCAAAACTCACATTTGGAGAATTTTGCATACAATTTCTCCTTTCTCAATCTTTGAAGTACCACCCTTATGTTACTAACATGGTCGACCTCATTCTTGGAATAAACTAAGATATCATCGATAAACACAATCACAAAGGAGTTTAAATAAGGCTGAATTACCTAGTTCATCAACTCCATAAGAGCTAACAAGGATTAGTCAACCTAAAGGACATAACAACAAATTCACAATGCCTATAATGAGTCGTGAAAGCAGTCTTTGGGGTTTCAGATTCTCGAACTCTCAATTGATGGTAACTCGACCTCAAGTCGATCTTAGAGAACACCGATGCACCTTGAAGATGATCAAATAAATAATCAATATGAGGAAGGGGATACTTGTTCTTGATGGTAACTTTTTCAACTATCAATAGTCAATACATATACTCATAGTACAATCCTTCTCATTCACAAATAAGACCAGTGCACCCCATAGTAATACTGTCACGACCCAAACCTATGGCCTAGACGTAACAGAGTGAATGAGACACCCAAAGGTACCTCACCCAATCCTCTTAGCATTCATTTCGCTTCTCATCGGTATTGACATTCAATAAGGAGAAATAAACAGGTAATGGGACTAAGGGATTCCATATAGAAAATTAGTCAAATATATTTCATCATCATTCATTATGGACAACAATACCTTCTACATTAAAGACTTGGTGGGGCTAAGACATGTCCCTATATTTCCCTCAAGATAGAAATCAGAAGTACCAAAAGTAACTCTTGTCTATTCATAACAAACTCTAGAAAGATAGGAGTATTGTTTCCGAAACATGGGAACCCACCAAAATAGTAGTATCCTTCAATGACCGAACTTAGCCACAGGAAGAAGAGTGCGGAGTAGTGCAGGTCGCTACATTGTGATATCATGTTGGCAAAAGTATGTATTAGTACTTTGAATGTACTAAGTATGTGAGCATGCTATATAATGAGGAACTTTAAAGCATTTATAAGCAATATGCATAAGTGAATGCATGCATGAGAAATCATCATATCTAACCTTAAATCATTCATTTTGTGGGAAATGATTATAACCGACATTTAAAAGCATCCGAGCTATTACATGGAATCCAACATACCCCCCTTATGTTGGCACGGGGAGACTACTTGCCTGGTAGAACTCCGTCAACTTTAATTATTTTTTAACTTTAAATCTAATGGCTAATCATGGATCCAATAGCCTAAATAGCCTACAAGGGATCCTATTTTGGTGCATAGTTAATGCAACATGAGACTTTACTTAAACACCCCTTAGGTCGAGTCCCCATGTACATGCTACATTCGGTGCTCAGTCAATCCCATGAAATAACATTTGAATGTCATAATAACATAAGCATTTGTATAACTTTAAACATCAAATCACCATTCGATGGAATAGCTCATTAAAACATTTCATTTGATTCAAATATGTGAGAATTGTCCTTTCACAATGAATCCTTTCTTTGACTAAAATTCCCTTTCATCATCATTTAATCATTTCATAAGACTCCCTTAAACATAAAATTTTCTTTCTAAAAACCTTCATTTGGAGTCAAAGCTTTCAATTCAACTTCATTTCAATCATAATAAAACTAGTTCCGTTCACTTCATAAAACCTTCAAATATATTTTAACACAATACCTTCATGCATGCATGATGATGGAAATGCATTAATTAAAACACCTTCAATAAACCCACCGTTTACACTTTAAAGCTACTTTCAAACCTTCATATAGGAATCTTGATAAATTATCTATTTCATAAAATTGAGAGTCAATATATATCAATATTGGTAAATAACATTCCAATATACGAAAATCTGTGCAATTGGAATCATCATGTAAAAGCCTATAAGATTTCATCAATTAAAATTTTAAATGCCAAATTGGGAAAATATTTGGGCTCCATGGGTGTAAGAATCCATGGATGAAACCCATATACCTTGGGAGAAACAAAATCCCTAATAAAAGTTTGAGAAGGAAAGGAGACTTGATGATGCCTTGAGATGAAACCCTGGATTGGCTTGAAATTGTTGTGAGAGTTTAAGAAGAGAGAAGTTGTGAATCTTGAGTCTAAGTGTGAGAAATGAGGGTTTGGAAGGGTTTAGGGTCTTTAGAGAGGTGAATTCTGCCCTTAAAACGACTTTACTTTGATTTAAAATTCGGGAAAACACCAAAATGTCCGTTTTAAAATTTGACTGGAACTGGCTTAACAAGGACCCTTCACGGTCCATGGTTCCCACCACTGGTCGTGGTGAGGGCCCGTGATGATGAGTAAGTTAGGAAAATATTTTTGGGAGTCTGAAGGGTAGGTCTGTGAAGTTTCTCCATGGTGACCGTTCATGATCTGTGAAGGGCATCATGACTCATGGAACATGGATGTGGTGCATGTTCTGTAGGATACCTGTAGAGTGACTACCCCAGAAATACACCACGGTCAATGAAGGGCTCCACGATCCATAGTGGTCATCTGTGACCCTTGCCTTGGGAAGTTTATTGGGGGCTTAGGGGAGGGGTCACCATGGAAGACTTCAAGGCCCGTGGTCCTCCATCGTGGTTCCTTCCCTGTACGTCTGACTCTCTGAATCTTTACTACAGTTTCTTACCATATTATGTGGTGCTTTTCATGGCCCGTGATAGCTTCCGTGGTCAGCTCCTAGTGTCAGTTTCTACAACTTTTTGAGTTCTCCTCCTTTGATTCTTGGTTTAGGACTTTGCAAATTTTTGGGATCTTACAATATCTCTCTCTTGGAAATATTCATCCTCGAATGAGAACCATTATAATGACACCTGAAATGCATCAACCATGAGATCTTTAAACTTTAGCATAAAACATAACTTTAAAACTCAACTTCATGAACATGCATGCATATGAAGGCTTTAGAAAACTAAAACATAAGTCTTAAACACTTTAGCATGGATAACTTAGTACCTTTGGATTGAGTAGAATGAAAGAGATCAGGGTAATGTTTCATCATATTTACTTCCACATTTCATGTAGAACTTTTGATTTGTTGATTCTTCCAAAGGACTTTAACGGATGCAACTTCTTTGTTCCTCAACCTCTTGACTTGCTGGTCCAAAATTTCAATCGGAACCTCTTCATAGATAAAGTTTTCTTCAACATTAACTATTTCCAAAGGCACAATGAAACTAGGATCACCCACAGATATTCTCAACATAGACATATGGAACACCGGATAAACCATGGCTATTTCCGAAGGCAATTTCAACTCATAAGAAACCTTGCCAACACGGTTCATGATTCTATAAGGCTCTATATACCTGGGGATCAATTTCCCTTTCTTACCAAACCAAACCAAACCCTTCATGGGTGAAACCTTTAAGTACATCCAGTCATCCACATTCCACTCAAGGTCATTTCTCCTAGTATTGGAATAGGACCTTTGATGATTTGATCCATCTTGAACCTTTCTCTAATAACTCTCACCTTATCTAAATCATCAAGCACTAAATTGGGTCCTAACAAGGTCATCTCACCTAGTTTGAACCAACCAATCAGCGGCCTACACCATCTCCCATACAAGACCTCAAACGGTGCCATCTTAATAATTGAGTGGTAGCTATTATTATAGGTAAACTCGATGAGTGGTGATCATCCCAACTCCCTTTGAACCCTAATAGAGAATCCCTTAATAAATCATCTAGCGTTTGAATTATCCTTTCGGCTTGCCCATTGGTTTGAGGATGGAATGTGATGCTTAACTTTAGTTTAGTACCAAGACCCCTTTGAAATGATTTCCAAAAGTGAGAAGTGAATTGGGTACCACAATATGAAATAATCGACAAAGGTACACCATGCAACCTCACCAACTCTCTAATATATAATTTAGCATAATTTTTGGCACTATAAGAAGTCTTGACCTGTAGAAAGTGAGCCGACTTAGTCATTTTATCAATAATTACCCATATCGAATCATGATATTTTTTAGTATGAGGCAAACATACTAAAAAATCCATATTCGCATTTTTCCCACTTCCACGTAGGTATTTCAATATCTTGTGCTAGGCCAACCGTCCTTTGATGTTCAGCCTTCACTTGTTGGCAATTCAGGCATTCGTACACGAACCTTGCTATGTATTTTTTTAGGTCATTCCACCAATAGAGCTCCTTCAAGTCTCGGTACATTTTCGTCGAACTGGGATGATTGGAGTATGAAGAATTATGATCTTCCTTCAAAATCAAACTCCTTAGGCCATCAACATTCGGAACACATAACTGACCTTGGTAGTGTAATACCTCATCTCCCCCTTGTGAAAATACTTCTACCTTCTTTATTTCACCAGCCTCTTCAACTCTACAAAAGTCAAGTTGAGGTCTTTATTTGACCTAACATCTACGACCAAAGATGATTCAGACCCATTATGAACAACCACACTACCATCATTGATACCACTCAAATTCACCCCTAATCTATCCAACCGGTGAACATCTTTTACCAATTCTCTCTTCCTTTCCACACTCCCCATAGACACTCTACTAAGTGCATCGGCAACCATATTGGCTTTATCTGGATGATAATGCATACTCATGTCGTAGTCCTTGAGGAGTTCTAGTCACTTTATTTTCCTTAGGTTAAGGTCCTTTTGGTTGAACACATATTGGAGACTTTTATGGTCAGTGAACACATTTACATATACCCTATAGCGGTAATGCCATAAAATTTTGAAAGCAAAAACAACGGCCACCAACTCAAGATCATG
This sequence comes from Solanum dulcamara, assembly GCF_947179165.1. Taxonomy (NCBI): domain Eukaryota; kingdom Viridiplantae; phylum Streptophyta; class Magnoliopsida; order Solanales; family Solanaceae; genus Solanum; species Solanum dulcamara. The sequence continues at coordinate 24,375,042 of NC_077247.1, read as the reverse complement.
AGAAGGGTAGTTATATTCATGCACCTTCAGTTGCCTAGAAGCATAGGCTATAACCTTGCCATTTTGCATCAAGACACAACCAAAACCAATTTTTGAAGTATCACAATAAATATAAACCCTTCTAATCCGTTCGGTAGAGTCAAAATAGGAGTGGAGGTAAGTAAATCGTTCAAAGTTTGGAAACTCTTTTCACATCCATCCGTACATATGCACTTTGCCTTATTTTGAGTCAACTTTGTCATAGGAGATGGGATAGAAGATAAACCTTCAACAAACCTTCTAGAATACCCAGCTAGATCGAAGAAGCTCCTAATGTCCGAAGAAGACAATGGTCTAGGCCAATTCTTGACCGGCTCTATTGTCTTAGGATCAACCTTGATCCCATCACCGGATACTATGTGACCAGGAAATGCCACCTCTTCAACCAAAATTCACATTTAATTAATTTTGCAAACAATTTCCTATCCCTCAACATTTGAAGCACAATCCTCAAGTGATTCTTATGTTCTTCCTTACCTTGAGAGTGAATCAGATATCATCAATGAAAACCACAATAAAAGTATTAAGGTAGGGTTTGAACACCCTATTCATTAAGTCCATGAATACCTCCAGTGCATTCATCAACCCAAACGACATCACCACAAACTCAACGTGACCATACCTTATTCGAAATGCCGTCTTGGTGATGTCATACTCCCTCACCCTTAGTTAGTGATAATCGGACCCATGATTGATCTTGGAGAAGTGACTTTCCTCTAAAATTAATCAAATAAATCGTCTATTCTAGGGATTAGGTACTTATTCTTAATAATCACCTAGTTCAATTGACAGTACCCCATGATGAAATACTTGGCTTTATGAACTTTTTTTCTAACAAGTCCTTTAATTGTTCCTTCAAATCCTTTAATTCCGTTGGGACCATTCGGTAGAGAGGAGTAGATATAGGTTGGGTATCGAATAAGAGATCGATACCAAAATCAACTTTCCTTTCAGGAGGGATAGTAGAAAGGTCATCAAGAAACTTGTTAACTATGTGGACAGACTCAATGGAAGTACTTTCGGAGTCTACATCCCTGACCCTTACAATGTGGTAAATTCAACCCTTAGCAATCAACTTTCAGGGCTTAAGACAAGAGATGAATTTACCCTTCACCACCGAAATATGAACCTATCATTCAAGAATAGACTCATTTAGGAATTGAAACTTGACTCAACGAGTCCTACAATCTATGGAAGCATAAGATGCATGTAACCAATCCATCCCAAGTATAACATAAAAATATACCATGTCAAGATCAATGAGATCGCTGGAAACAACTTTATGCAAGATAGACATTGGACATCTCTTACGAACCTTTCTAGCAACAACCAACTCACCAACGGGGGTAGACACCAAATATGGCTCTACTAATATTTCGGGTAATACATCAAACCTATTGGCTAAGAATGGAGTAACAAATGATAAGTTTTCAATTGAATCTAACAAGGCATATATATCAAAAGAAAAGACCTTCAATATATTGGTAACAACATTTGCTGCTTCTTCAACCTCTTGCCTCCCATGTAAGGCATAAAAGCGGTTGGTGCGTTGGCCACCTTCTTGAGCTTGTTGACCATGAGCAATTTGGACTTGAGGACCCCCACCATCACTACCTCTATAATTCCGAGCATGATGACCCAATTTACCAAACTTAAAGCATGCATTGGAGCTGGCTAAGCATTCTCCTTTGTGAGTTATTTCACACTTCTTGCAAGTGGGGAAATCTTGGGCACCAACATTCTCTCTTGGGACCATAGGGTTAGTACCTTTATCTTTGTTGAAACTTGGATAAGGAATATTGGTGGAACCTTATCCCACAAATTGTGGCACATCTTGGCCCTTACCATTGTTACCATAACCAGACCTTTGAGGTTGAACCCTCCACCATCCACTCTAGCCTTCTTGAATCCTCTCGGCCTCTTCCTCAACTTCTCTTCTTTAATTTTCTCTTCATATATCATTAGTTGGGAGATGTCCATATTGTTAAGCAATATGGCTATTTTACATTCTTTGGACGCCAAACTAGAGATGCCAGAAGTGAACTTGATCATCCTTGCTCTTGGGTTGGAGACTATGAAGGGAGCATACTTGGACAATTTAGTGAATTTGAGGGCATACTCCCTAACACTCATACTCCCTTAGCAAACATTGATGAACTATTGGATCCTGACCACCCTTCTCTAATGAAACGAAGTGGTCTAGAAAGGAAACTTTGAACTCTTCCCATTCTATTAGCCCCATTTCTTCATCTCTCCCAATAACCCATTGTGCAAACCAAACTCGTGCCACACCTTTGAGTTGATAGGCCACTAGCTCGGCTTTCTCATTTGGAGGTACCTTTGATAGCCATAATCCGATACACATTGATGAACTCCATAGGGTCCTTATCTATTTTAGAACCATTAAGCTCGGGCTGGTTCATCCTTTGGAAATCCTGAATCCTAGAAGCCAGATTTTGCACTTTAAGGAGGAGGAACACCTTAGTTTCCTTGGTTGGATATGGCTTGAGCAAATTAAGTGATGATATTCCAAAATTTTGCATGGATTAACCTTTCCCCATGATGCGGGGCATCAGGGATACGAGGACCTTGGTCCTCATCACCAACCCTTGCTCTTGGAGGTTCTCTTTCTCAAGGTATTAACTAGAAAACATAAAATGGTTCATTAGTTAGAATAAGGCTTAGGAAACTCTAGGGAACGACATGAATTTGAAAGAAGTAAATACTTTTCTAAACATCCTATAGTCTCCTATTCATAGTTGTGATGCACTTCACAACCATGAACAAGACCCTATTTGATATGATATTATGGACTTCGAGTACCATTTCAAAACTTAGAGTTCTGATACCAAGTTTTTCACAACCCCAGCTTATGGCCTAGATGTGACACTGCAAATGAGATACCCAGATGTACCTCACCCAAGCCTATTAGCATTCATTTAGCTTCTCATCAGTATTGATATTTAACAAGCGAAAATAAAGGGGTAATGGAACTAAGGGATTCCACATAAAAATGGAGTCAAATTAATGTCATCATTATACATTAGGTCCAATAATACCTTCTACATTAATGACTTGGTGAGGGCTAAGACACGTCCCTAGCTCACCCTCAAGATAGAAATCAAAAGTACCTAAAGTAACACAGTAGTCTATTCATAACACAAGCTAGAAAGATAGGAATGTTATTCGTGAAACATGGGAACTCACCAAAATAGTAGTAGCCTTCAATGATTGAACTTAGCCACGGGGAGAAGAGGGTGGAGCAATGCCGGTCCCTACATGGTGATATCATATAGGCAAAAGTATGCGTTAGTACTTTTAATGTACTAAGTATGTGAGCATGCTATACAATGAAGAACATTAAAGCATTTTACAAGCAATATTTATAAGTGAATGCATGCATGAGAAATAATCATATGTAACCTTAAATCAATCATTTTATGGGTAATGACCATAACCAATATTTAATACCATGTGATCTATGACATGGAATCCAACATAACCCCCTATATTAGCACGAAGAGACTAGGTCTTGGGTAGAACTCCGTCAACTTTAATCATTTCTTTAACTTTAACTTTAATGGATAATCATGGATCCATTAGCCTAAATTGCCTACAAAGACTCCTATATTGGTGCATAGTTAATGTAACATGAGACTTTACTTAAAGACCCCTTTGGTCGAGTCACCATGTACAAGCTATATTCGGTTCTATGTCAATCCCATGGAATAACATTTGAATATCATAATAACATAAGCATTTGTACAACTTTAAACATCAAATCATCATTCGGTAGAATAGCTAATTAAAACATTTCATTTGATTCAAATATGTGAGAATTTTACTTTCACATTGAATCCTTTCTTTGGCTAAAAGGACCTTTCATCATCATTCAATCATTTCATAAGACTTTCTTAATTTGGAATCGAAGCTTTTAATTCAACTTAATTTCAATCATAATGAAAATTGGTGGGTTCACTACATAAAACCTTCAAATATATTTCAAAACAATATTTGCATGCATGAGGATGATGGAAATGCGTCAATTAAAACACCTTCAAGCAACCCACCATTTAAACTTTAAAGCTACTTTTAAACCTTCATATAGGAACCTTGATAAACTATCCATTTCATGAAATTGAAAGATAGGTTAATAACCTTCTAATATACGAAAATCTATGCATTTGAAATCATCATATAAAAGCCCATAAGATTTCATTATTTAAAATTTAAAATGACAAGTTGGGAAAACATTTAGGCTCCATGGGTGGAAGAACCCATGGATGAAACTCACATGCATTGGGGGAAACAAAATCCCTAATGAAAGCTTGAGAAGGGAAGGAGACTTGAAGATGCCTTGATATGAAATCCTAGCTTGGCTTGAATATCTTGGGAGAGTTTGAGAAGAGAGAATTTGTGAATCTTGAGTCTAAGTGTGAGAAATAAGGGTTGGAAGTGTTTAGGGTCTTTAGAGGGGTGAATTCTTCCCTTAAAATGACTCCACTTTGATTTAAAATACGGGAAACTACAAAAATGTCCCTTTTAAAATTTAACCAAAACTGGCTTCACAAAAACCCTTCACGGTCCGTGGCACCCACCACGGCCTGTGGTGAGAGCCCATATAACAACCTATGTTATTCTAACCTAAAATAGGCTCGACAAAGATGAGAATATATTTTTTAATCAAGTTTGTAGAGGAATTACGAGTCAACTTATGACTCGTAAGGATATTGACAACTCGTAAGAATGAGTCGTAAAGCCTTTTCTTAAACTCTAAAAATTCAAGCCTTCATACTTTTGTTATGAGTCAGTAGGATGACCCATAGAGATGATTACGAGTCATATAAATGACTCATAGATGCACGTAACACTTAGTCAAATTTTAGAACTAAAAGGACACATCTACGAGGGAAGTTGACAAGTCGTCGAAGTTCCTATGAGTCATAGAAATAACCCGTAGGGAAACTAAAGAGACTCATTATTGCAAGCTTTGGGGAAACCTACAGGACGACGAATCATACGACCGGTCGAGTCTTTGATAATTCATAGACACGAGTCATAGACCCTAACATTTTCCAGCCTAGTTCCACAATTAAAGACAACGACCCGTAGAGGTCTTTATGTGTCTTAGTAAAGACTCATAGGCGACTATTTTCAAGATTTTAATAAGGGTAAATTGGTCTTTTCCTACCCCTCTTAACTAAAACCCTAATATTTTAGGACTAAATTAAGTCCTTTATACGCATAATACTCTCGTTAACACCTAGACTAATTGGGAGCGATGATTTGATAAGAAAAGAAAGGCTAAGGTTCAAGTTGTTAGACCATGTTCTTCAAACTCTTGATTGTTCTTCGAGTTTAGGTATGTAAGGCTGAACTAAAACATGGATTTTGTTCCTCCATGTATCCATGATTGTGATAGATTGATTGTGTACGAATTAAGTCACCATGATTGTATTTCTTGAGAAATTCTTATCTTAAAAATATACATGTTATATTGATTATTGATGAAATATTGATTTTCTATGAATTGATTTCATGAAGAAATGAGTTGAACTACTTGCTTACTTAAACCCTAGTAACATGTTGATTGATATCGAATTGTATACATCTTAAGATTGAGTCTGGAGCCTTGAATTGTGAATGTTTGATTGTGACTGGAATATGAGCGTAATGATAATATTAATGGTATCGACAAAATTAATAGTCCTGAATGTTGTCATAAATGATTGTCTAAAACCCCTTTTAATAAAATGATTGAGAATGATTGGAAAATTGATTGGTTGAAAGGATTGGTCTGACAGAACGAACGAATTGAAAAGAGTCCAAAAGAGACTTACTTATTTGATTTGATTTGGATTGATTATCTTATAAGCTTAAGTCTTGGGAGGAGTATCAAGCACCAAATTGGGTAAGAGTAAATAATATATCGAACCTAAAAACTACGTCTTCAAACATAGGATAAGATTGAGCCATTAAAGCTGGATGTTTCCCAAATTATTGTCTTGACATTATAGGACTTGATTGGTTATGGATCCATGATTGTTGATTCATTCTTACCCTAGCAAGGTAAGGATGGACATGAAACAACATCGGATTATTATACTATCACTAGCTCATAAGTGATAGTTGTCGGATAAGAGAAACTCTCATATAGGTCTTGATACTACTCTGATTTGGATTGGATTAGATTGTAATAGATTGGATTGGATTGTGTATGATGGGTCTATGTCTGAATCTTATTCTTATTTAGACTTAGGACATCTTAATTGAGTTGTTCATTCTTCTGATTTGAGATTCTGAATTGATTTGATTCTATCCTGACACATATTTTATTCCTCTATTTTACATACTCACATATTCCATGAAATGACGTCCATTTGGGCCTGCATCATGAAATGATGCAATGACAGGTACTAGAGATCATCAACAGTCACATCATTAAGGATTTATTTACATTCAACTATTTGGTGAGTCTTCTTTGCTTTCGTAGGATACTCCATTTATCATTCTAGCTTTAGTTTAGGTTTCTTCATTTGATTTGAGGTAACCATGGACCTATCATTGGTACCACCTATATTATTGATAGAGGCTTCATAGACTAGAGTGTTGATGATGTTGATTTATTTGTTTGATTAGTTTCATTCTTTATAGTTGTTGATTGGATAGATGGTTGGACTTTAAACTTATTTATGAATAGTAATATTAATGAAGTGAGTCTTCCACTAATTGAATATAATTGAATGAATGTGTGATTGGACTAAGTGGTTTTCTTGAGGACCAGCAATGGTCTTTAAGTGCTAGGCACGTCTAGGGTACCTTCCTGGGGCGTGAAAAATTTGGTATCAGAGCACAGATTTTAAGAGTCCTAGGGAGTCTATGAAGCCATTTCTAGTAGAGTCTTGCTTATATATGTGTTGTGCTCCACACTTATAATCAAGAAGTTATAGGATATTAGGAAATATTTCACTTCTTTCATACTCTGAGTTCATGCAAAAGAGTTTAACTCAAAAAGTCCCTTCCTAATTTGTATGTTACACGCTTGTAGATAATGGCTCCAAAATGCACCACTAGTTAGAGGATCGCTGCCAATACTGAGCTTTTACACTCTGAGATTCCCCCACCATTTGGAGTGAGAACTAGAGGCCGACCTACTAGGTCTATTGAGGCACCGCAAGAACCTACTACTCAGCCAGCTCCTACTTCTGAAGCTTAGTTCAGAGGTGCCATCACTATGCTCACCCAACTGATAGTTGGCCAATGGAGTAACCAAAGTTCACTTATTCCCAGCTTTAGCTCTTAAGGGCCGTCAACTTTGGTGAGGATATGAGACTTCTTGAGGATAAACCCACATGTCTTCATGAGTTTTAAAGTTTAGGAGGATCCCTAGAATTTCATTGATGAGATGTGGAAGATCCTAAAAGTAATGCATGCTAAGGAATTTGAGGGGGTTGAGTTGGTGTCTTATCAGCTCAAGGATATGGAAAATATCTAGTACAACCAATGGGAAGAAAGTAGAGGTAAAGATGTAGAGCCTGCTATCTAGGATGAGTTTGAGGGAGCCTTTCTTGATCACTTCTTTCCCAAGAAGTTAAGGGAAACAAATATAGAGGAGTTCATAAATCTAAAATAAGAAGTACTGACAGTGAAAGAGTCTAGTCTAATGTTCATTCAACTGTCCCGATATGCTCTAGAGATAATCCCAGATATGAGATCAAGGATGAGAAAGTTTATATCCGACTTAGGCAAATATGTGAAAAAAGACTGCAAAGCATCACTTCTGATTTTTGACATGGATATTTCCAGGTTGATGGTATATGCTCAACGAGTAGAGGATGATAAAAGAAAAGACAATGAGGATCACTTGAGCAAGAATGCAAAGTCAGCTGGACATGAGAATGAACAGAGGCAGAGCAAGGGCAACAGGTCCTTCTTTTAAAAGATGTCTTCTAACTATACCCCATCACCAACAAGTGTACTTGTTTCATATAATAGGTATCATCAGTTGGGACAGAGTCACCAAAATTCTAGAGTCCATGGTTCTCAATCCCAAGACAATGTGACTCAAGGATCCAAGGAAAAGCCATCTTATAATAAGTGTGGTAAGATCCACTTGGGAGAATATAAAAAGGGAAAGAATAGTTGTTACAAATATGGCCAAGTGGGTCATTTTTAGGGAGAGTGTCCAATTTGGGGAAACAAAGCGCAGTCCTCTACCACGACACCCCCAGCTAGAGGTAATCATAGGGGCACTACTTCAGGTAGGGGTGGACGTACAAACTGCCTATATGCCATGGGTAATTTCCAAGATTAGGAGAACTGCTAGATGTTGTGACAAGAATGATTTAATTCTTTAATCTTAATTGTTATGTTTTCATAGATCCGGGTGCACCTTATCCTTTGTATCTCCTTATATGGCTAGTAGATTTGATAAAATTTATGAGTGTCATTTTGAGCCCTTTAGTGTATCTACTCCTATTGGTGAGTCTATCTTAGTTGAGAGGGTCTATAGAGATTATGAGGTGTCTATCTATCACAAAGATACCATGGATGAATTAGTTGAGTTAGACATGGTTGATTTTGATGTGATTCTTGGCCTAGAATGGATATATGCTTGCTATGCCTCTATTGATTGTAGAACTTAGATTTTTAAGTTTAGTTTCCCAAATAAGCCCATCTTAGAGTGGAAAGGTAGTCTTGTTATGCCTAAGGGTAAGTTTATCTCCTACCTTAGGGCTAGAAATTTGATCTCTAAAGGGTGTATCTATCACATTGTTAGAGTCAAAGATGATAGTTTGAGTCCCCTACACTAGAGTCACTCCCGATTGTAAATACGTTTCCTGAGGATCTGCCTGGAATCCCTCCTGATAGGGAGACTGACTTTGGGATTGATTTTCTTCCTGAAATGCAGCCTATCTCTATTTTGCCATATAGAAGGGCTCCTGCTGAATTAGTAGAGTTTAAAGAGCAGCTGAAAGATCTCCTAGACAAGGGATTTATTAGACTGAGTGTCTCACCTTAGGGTACTTTTATCCTTGTTTGTGCGAAAGAAAGATGGATCATTGAGAATGTGCATCGACTATCGTCAACTCAACAAGGTCACCATAAAGAAAAAACATCCCCTTCTGAAGATAGTTGATCTGTTTGACCAACTTCAGGGTGTCACTTGTTTCTCAAAAATAGACCTTACATCAGGCTACCACCAGTTGAAAGTGAGAGAAAGTGACATACCCAAAACTGCCTTTCGAACTCGGTATGGTCACTTTGAGTTCCTTGTCATGTCTTTTAGTTTGAGGAATGCTCCTACGACATTTATGGACTTGATAAATAGAGTATTCAAATAGTATTTGGATTGTTTGTAATTGTATTTATAGATGATATATTGATCTTGTAACACCCCCAACAAATGTTGTATATGATGTTCCAATTCTCAATGAAAATGATATCTCTTCTATATTTTAGGCATAACTTTTAATAAAATAGTCCAAATTAGGTAATTCAAATTTTTGAATAACCCGAACATCATTACCTACAATTTTTCTGCAGATCATATTTCAAGTTTCGGAGGTTAATTAGGTTAAATAAATTAATTATTTTAAGACATGGTGTTGTGATGAAATGAAGTATTTATAGAATAAAAATCATATATCACTGTAGGATACTCCAAATAGGTTGATTCTTGAATGAAATAAAAGTAGACGTCTAGATAAACAATTCATATGAAGACACCAAATCCTAATAAGGAAGTTATCTTTTTCAAACGCGGCTCCGTAAAAGGGTATTCTATTAAAAGAAAGTTTATCTCACCAACTATGGAAAGATCTAGATCCATTTGACATCACCCATGACATCAATAGCCCTCCATTTGACATCACCCATGACATCACAATCTTTTATTAAATTTTTGGATTTGTTTTATAATTATTTTAATTATTGTTAGGTCCCTCCTTCACATCTATAAATACCCACCTTATTTCATCATTTTGTTCATCAACATTTTTCAAGCAACTCTTCTCTCTATACACCTTTACTCATTCTCAAAATATAATTTTAGTTTTTAGTAGTTTAGAAATACTATTATGGTAATTCATATACCTTGGATAGTACATAAAACGCTCTGGCGAGGAGAAAATGCTAGGATTCAAGATTGTTTATTAAGTCCTTCGATTCTGAGTAACTTTTCAGAATCTAGGTATGTAAGGCTTCAATGAGAGTATTGTTTTCACTCTCATGCCTAAAGTATTTTGATTATATGATAAATTATATTTATTTTCTTTAAATTTACTCTAAGTTATGTGAGTGTTTATCCATGGGTTCTTCCACCATGTAGTCCAAAAACTCTTTTAATTAAATCTTTTGATTTCCAATAATATTTTTTATGGGTAATTCTTATTTTTACTTAATAGCATGAATTATGGTTAAACTAATAATTATTGGTCTATTTTGATACAACATGATTTCATATGTATGAATTGATGGTTTCCAAGTAATTTCTCTATTTATCTCTTTAAAGGTTCTTAAAATTCATGGTGGGTTGTTTAAAATATGAATTTTAATTAATAGATTTCAAAGTATTTATGCATATTTATTTACATACATGTTTGCAAGTTGAAGTAATTTGAACCCACCTAGTTTTACTATGTTTTCAATGAAGTTTGACTTGAAAGATTTGACTCCAAATGAATGTTTATGAAAGTAATGTCTATGATCAAAAGAGAATCTTATGAAATGAAACAATGATATAAATGATGGATTCTTTATGCAATAAGTACAATTCTTACATTTTTGAATTACCAAAGGTTTTAATGAGTTATTCTACCGAATATGATGTTTTAAATTCTCAAGCTATATGCTATGACTATTTTGAAGTATTAAACTATTCTGTGGGATTGACTTAGCACCGAATGGGTCGTTAAGGTGGGATTTGAAAAGGGAATCCTAGCAGCAACCATTTGTCTCATTAACTATGTGCCAACATTGGAGCCCTTGTAGGCTTAGGCTAATGGATCCAAAAATTGCTCTTAAAGTTAAAGTTAAAGAAATGAATGAAGTTGACGGAGTTCTACCCGGCAAGTAGTATCTCTGGCCAACGTAAGGAGTTACGTTGGATTCTATGTAATAGCTCTCATGGTCTTAAATGTCGGTTATGGTCATTTTTCCATAAAATGAATGTTTTAAAGGATATCTATATGATTGATTATGCATGCATTGCATTATGTTTCATATTATATAAGTTTTAATGTTTCGTCAATGTTCATGCATGCTTACATACTTAGTATATTCAAAATACTAACACATACTCTTTTTCCTACATGATATCACCATGTAGGGACCGGTGCTCCTCCTCATTCTCCTCCACGTGGCTAGTTGAGATTTTGTTTGAAGACTACTTTTGGTGAGTTCCCATATTTCAGCAATAATACTCTTTTATCTTTTTAGCTTATGATATATTGAGATCTTTAGACACTTACTATGGCATTTATTTCTATTATAATTAGGGGTGAGCTAGGAACTTGTCTTAGTCTTGTTAAATCTAAAAGTTAGAGGTATTGTTGAACATATATAAGTTGAAGATTTACTATTATGATTTCTCCTTATTTATTTATTTATTTTCATTATCTATAAAAGGCTAAAAGAATGCTAAGAGGCTTATTTGAGGTGCTTTTGGGTTCCTCATTCGCCATGTGACGTCTAGGTCCTAGGATTGGGTGGTGATAAATCTATTCGAGAACTAAGGAGGAGCATGCTAATCATCTCAGAATTGTCCTTCATACTCTTAAGGAGAAGGAGTTATATGTTAAATTTTCCAAATGTGAGTTTTGGCTTGTGTTTGTGGCTTTCTTAGGACATATCATTTTTGGAGACACTATACAAGTTGATTCTCAAAAGATTGAAGCGTTTAAGAAATGGACAAGGCCCACATCCCCGACTGACATAAGGATTTTCCTAGTTTTGGCCGGCTACTACCATAGATTTATTGAAGGCTTCTCATTTATATCTTTACCATTGACTAAGGTAACTCAAAAAAGGCTAAGTTTCAATGATCAGATTCTTATGAGAAGAGTTTTCAAGAATTGAAAATAAGATTGACCACTGCTCTAGTGTTATCCCTACCTGAGGGAACAAATGGGTTTCTTATATACTGCGATGCATCCAGAGTTGGATTGGGATGTGCATTGATGCCAAAAGGAAAAGTGCTTCTAGACAGATTAAGATTCATGAGAGGAACTACCCGACTCATGTCCTTCAGTTGGCAGCCATAGTATTCGCTCTCAAGATTTGGCACCACTATCTATACGGTGCATATGTTGATATGTTCACAGGTCACAAGAGTATGCAATATGTGTTTACTCAAATTGAGCTAAACCTGAGATAATGAACATGGCTTGAGTTGTTTAAGGATTATGACATAAGCATTCTCTACCATCTAGGTAAAGCTAATGTGGTTGTTGAAGCTCTTAGCATATTATCTATGGGGAGCACTGCCCATGTAGAAGAGGGAAAGAAATAATTAAACAAAGAGGTGCATAGACTTACATATTTGGGAGTTTAACTTATTAACTCCAGTGAAGGTGGTACTATTGTCGAGAATGGGGCTGAATTATCTTTAGTTGCAGAGATAAAAGAAAAGAAAGATCAAGATTCCATTCTCCTCCAACTGAATGATGATGTCCACAAGAAGAAGGTAATGGATTTTTCCAAAGGAGGAGATGGAGTGTTGAGGTATCAAGGGAGATTGTGTGTTCCAAGTATTGATGGAATTTGAGAGAGAATCGTGTCAAAGGCCCATAATTCCAGGTATTCCATCCATCCTAGTTCTACAAAGATGTACCACGACTTGAGAGAGGTATATTGGTGGAGTAGAATGAAGAGGGATATAGTAGAGTTTGTTTCCAAGTGCCCGAACTACCAATAAGTTAAAGTTGAGCTCCAAAGGCCTTGTGGAGTATTCCAGAATATTGAGATTCTAGAATAGAAGTGGGATATGACAAATAGGACTTCATTATAGGCCTACCATGGTCCCATAGACATCATGACTCTATTTGGGTGATTGTGGATAGGATGATGAAGTCTGTCCATTTCTTGCCAGTTAAGACTATTAACACCGCAGAGGATTATGCCAGACTGTATCTTCGAGAGATTGTTATACTACATGGAGTTCCTTTGACTATCAACTCAGATAGAAGAGCTTAGTTCACTGCTCAATTTTGGAAGTCATTCCAGAAAGGCTTGGGTTCAAGAGTAAACGTTAGTATTGCTTTCGATCCGCAGACAGACGACCAGGTAGAGCGTACGATACAACTTTGGAGGATATGTTAAGAGCCTGTGTCATTGATTTCAAAGGTAATTCGGATGATCATTTACCTTTTATTGTGTTTGCATACAATAATAGTTTCCATTTGAACATTCACATGGCTCCTTATGAAACTCTATTTGGAAGGAGATGTACATCTCTGATCAATTGGTTCGAGGTTGGTGAGGCTGAGTTGATTGGACCAAACTTAGTCCATCAAGCTATGGAGAAAGTAAAGATCATCCAAGAGAGATTGATAACTACTCAAAGTCCCTAGAAGTCCTACACTGATGTCAAGAGGAGAGATTTGAATTTCTAAGTACATAATTGGGTATACTTGAAAGTTTCAGCCATAAAAGGTATGATGAGATTTGAAAAGAAAGGGAAGCTTAGTCATCATTACTTTATTCCTTATTAGAATGTGAAGAGGGTTGGTAACATAACCTATGAATTGGAGTTGCCCCAGAGTTAGTAACTATTTACCCCGTGTTTCACATCTCTATGCTCAAGAAGTGTTTGGGAGATCCATCACTTGTTGTCCTGACTGAGAGCATTTAGGTGAAAGAGAGTTTGAGTTATGAAAATATCCTAGTTTAGATTCTCGATCGTCATGTTCACAAATTCAGAACCAAGGAGATAGCATCCGTCAAAGTTCTATGATGGAATTAGTTTGTTGAGGAGGCTACATGGGAAGTTGAAGAGGAAATAAAAGCAAGATATGTTCATATGTTCATGCCTCATAATGATGATGTTGATGGTAATATCCTTTTTTCCTATCTTTTATTGAAATTCATTGCGAGTTAAGAAATTAATATGTATTCTAGAGTCTAAGTAGTTGATTTTTCAAATGTATGATTGTTGAGTTCTTGATTGTATTTGTGCCTTGAGCAAACCCTTAGCTTGACCTTCATTCGAGGATGCATGTTCTCAAGGGGGAGATAATATAACACCCCGTGTTATCCTAACCTAAAATAGACTCGACGACGATGAGAATTTTTTTAATCAAGTGTAAAGAGGAATTATGATTCACCTTACGACGCATAAAGATATTAAAGACTCATAAAAATGAGTCGTAAAGCCTTTGCCTAAAATCTAAAAATACAAGCCTCAATACTTTTGTTACAAGTCAGCAGATGACCGGTAGAGATGATTATGAGTCGTATAAATGACTCATAGAAGCACATAACACTTAGTTGAATTTCATAACTAGAATGACACAACTACGAGGGAAGTTGATATGTCGTCAAAGCTCCTATGAGTCATTGAAAGGACCTATAGGGAAACTTTAGAGACTCATTATTATAGGATTTTGAGAAACCTGCAGGATGAGGGGAGCCTAAAACCCATCGAGTCTTTGATGACTCATAAACATGAGTCATATACCCCAACGATTGCCAACCCAGTTGCATGATTGAAGATGACAACTTGTAGAAGTCTCTACCTATCATAATGACGACTTGTAGACGATTGTTTTTAGGATTTTAATGATGGTAAATGGGTCTTTTCCCACCCCTCTTAGAAGAAAACCCTGACATTTTAGGACTAAATTAATTCCCTTATCAATACTTTGTATGCATAATGCTCTCATTAACACTTAGACTAATTTTGAGGGAGGATTTGAGAAGAGAAGAAATGCAAGGGTTCAAGTTCTTCAAGCAAGGTCTTTAAACCCTTGATTATTGTTCGAGTCCAGTATGTAAGGATGAACTAAAACATGGATTTTATTCCTCTATGTGCCCATGATTGTGATAGATTGATTATGTACGGTTTGAGTCTCCGTGATAGTAGTTCTTGAGAAATTTTTATCTTAAAAATAAACATGTTGTATTGATTACTGATAAAATATTGATTTTATACGAATTAATTCCGTGAACACATGATTTGAACTACTTATTTACTTAAACCCTAGTAATATATTGATTGACATTGAATTGTATACATCTTAAGATTGCGTCTAGAGCCTTGAATTGTGAATGTACGATTGTTATTGGAATGTGAGTGTAATGATAGTAATGATAGTATCAATAAAATTGATAGTCCTGAATGTTGTCATAAATGATTTTCTAAAACCTCTCTTAACTAAATGATTGAGAATAATTGGGAAATTGATTAGTTGAAAGGATTGATCTGATAAAATGAATGAGTTGAAAAGAGTCCAAAAGAGACTTACTGATTTTGTTTGATTCAAATTGATTGTCTTATGAGCTTGAGTCTTAGGAGGAGTATCGAGCACCAAATTGGGTAAGAGTAAGTAATAACATCAACCCAATAATGACATCACTAAATGTAAGAGAGGATTGAACCATTAAAGTCGGATATTTCTCAAATTATTGTCCTAACATAATAGAACTTGATTGATTATGAATCCATGATTGTTGATTCGTTCTTACCCTGGTAAGGTAAAGAAGGACGTGGAAAAAATGTTTGGTTATTGTACTATCACTGACTCATAAATAATGGTTGTCAAATTAGAGAAAATACCATAAAGGTCTTGGTAGTACTCTGATTTAGATTGTATTAGATAAGAATGCATTGGATTGGATTGTGTATGATGGGTATTTTTCTAAATCTTATTCTTACTTAGACTTAGGACACCTTGATTGAGTTATTCATTCTACTAATTTAAGATTCTGAGTTGATTTAATTCTACCTTAACGCATGTTTCATTTTTCTATTTTACATACTCGTAATATTTAGGTTTGCATTATTTTATGATGTAGAGACAGGTACAAGAGATCATCAACAGGTACATCATTGAGGATCTATTCGCATTCAACTATTTAGTGAGTCTTCCTTGCTTTCGGAGGATACCCATTTATCATTCTAGCTTGAGTTTAGTTTTCTTCATTTGATTTGAGGTATCCATGAACCTGTCATTGGCACCACCTAGATTATTGATTGAGGCTTCATAGACTTGAATGTTTATTCGGTTGTTTGACTAGTTTTATTCTTTCTAGTTGTTGATTAAATAAATGGTTGATCTTTGGACTTATTTATGAATAGTAATCTTAATAAAGTAAGTCTTCCACTAATTGAATGTGATTGATGAATGTGTGATTAGACTAAGTGGTTTTCTTGAGGACCAGTAATGGTCTTCGAGTGTTGTCCATGTCTAGAGTACCCTCCCAGGGTGTGACGACCCATGATTATTGACTTTGGAAAATGTTTTTTGGAGTTTGCCAGGTAGGTCTCTGAAGTTTCTCCACGGGGACCTTTCATGGTCCGTAAAGGGCATCACAGCTTGTGGAACATGGACGTGGGGCATGTTTTTCCAAGAGACCTGTTGAGTGACCATCACATAAACAAACCACAGTTCGTGGAGGGCTCCATGATCCATGGTGGTCGTCTGTGACCCTTTCCTTGGGAACTTTTCCTGAGGCTTAGGGGAAGGGTAACCATGGAAGAATTTATGCCCCGTGGTGTTTATCATGGTCTTTGGTCCTCCATGGTTCCTTCCCTAAAAGTCTGACTCTCTAAATCTTTACCACGATTGCTCACCACGTTCCATGGTACTTACCACGGACTGTGATGGCTTCCGTGGTCAGCTCCTGCTGTCAGTTTCTACAACCTTTTGAGATCTCCTCCTTTGATTCTTGGTTTAGGACTTTCCGAATATTTGGGGTTTTACATATACACTAGGTTGATAAACCCCTTCTTCAATAAATCTTTCAACTTCTTCAATTCCGCTGGAGCCATCCGATAAGGAGAAATTGAGATGGGCTTGGTGCCCGGCTCCAAATCAATATCAAGGTCTGAAGGAACACCTAACAAATCAATAGGAAATACATCTATAAACTCTCTCACCACCCTCATAGTCTCTAAAGGAGATGGATTCTTATTAAGATCACGTACATGAGCCAAATAAGACAAGCAACCTTTATCCATCAGACGATGAGCATGAATGTAAGATATCACCCGTAGAATACAAATTCGGATTATCCTTCCACACCAAGCAAGGAAAATCGGGATAGGTTAAGGTCATAGTCTTGGAATAACAATTTAAAATAGCATGATAGGGAGATAGCCATTCCATACCCAATATCATATCAAAGTCAAGAATATCTAATAAAATCAAGTTGGCTCGAGTCTATCTACCCGAAAATATCACCGCACACCCTCAATATACTCGATCCACCAATAAAGACTCACTTACCGAGATAGAAACAGTAATAGGCATATCAAGGGGATTACACATATAATCACTACCCACATCAAAATAGGTCGACACATACGAATAGGTAGACCCTTGATCAGATAATACTGAAGCAGAATGGTGGCAAATTAGAACAATACCTATAATAACTGCATCAGAAGCCTCTGCCTTAGATCTATCTGGTATATCATATCATAATCAATGGTCACCACTAGCCTATGAACCACCACGAGCACCACATGTGTAATGACCTTGAAAGACATATTTAACATTTTCAATAAAATTGTCATTTTATTCCTCCTGATAGTTTTCCTGAGTCACTTTTGGTTGGGTATGAAAGTTGGTTTTTGGAAATCTTGTAAAAAGTTGAGGTTTTGCTAGATAAATGAGTTTTAAAGGCTTAAGTTGTCAAATTTTGAGTTACGGAGTCATTTGGAGTTTCGAGTCTTGGAATAAAATTCTATTTATTCCGTCAGTTTTGAAATATGGAAATTAGTCTAGGAGAGTTGTTGAAAACAAATTTGGAGTTGAAACGTGGATTTTAGGTCTGAAGTTGGAAATTGAGTTAAAGTTTAATCCAAGTTTGACTTTGGTCAGTATTTGTTGTTCGGGTAATCGAATTAGATTTTTGATGGTTCCAATATTTTTGGAGAGTGAGTTTAATGCTAGAAATGACTTCATTGTATTCTTTAGAGGTCCCAGGGGGATTTTGGTTATTTCAAATGTCAAAACTTGTTTAGTTGCGACTTATGGGATTTAGACCTCGAATTCAAATTCCGATGATTTCATTGAGTCTGGAACGTCAAATTTAATAGGGTTGCATTTATGGTTTGTGTATATAGTGTTCCAAAAGAATCCCTAGGGTCTATTCCGTGACTTTGAGAATTGTTTAAAATCTGCTATCCGGTGCCTAGGAAATCCTTCTCCACATTCGCAAAGCCTTCTCCGCATTCGCGGAGGGTAATGATTTCCCTCCTTGCGTTCGTGGAGGCAAGGCCACATTTACGAAGGGGTAGTGATACTCCTCCCCATTCTCAATGACTGTGCCACATTTTCGAAAAGTTAATTCTTTTACCTCCACGTTCGCGGAGTAAGTTGTCCTCATTTTTAGAGGGAAATTTCCGCTTGAACAGTGTTAGTTTCCCCAAAGTCGGGATTTAAGCCATTGTCCACCATTTTTTTATTTTTCAATCTTGGGATATGAGATTTGAAAGGGATACCTTGCGGGGAAAATATTGGGTAAGCTATTCTAAGTTATTATATTGATTATCCATTACTTAAGTTGGATTTTTAAACATGAAATTGGCGATTTTGAGTTCGAGGAATTGGGTTTTTCTAGAACAATGCAATTTTTTGTTGATTGTGAACTCATTTTAACCTTGTTTTTTAAATGGTTTTTACCATTAAATTCTTGACTACTTGAACATTGTTTTCACCTAAAAATATTCAGATTTCAAATTTGTTTTCCGACATAGGATTTTGTCCATTTTACCCTTTTTACCCGAATTGCTTGATTTTAGTGTCAATAGCTTCAAAATGTGATTGTGAGTCTATATTTGATTAGATTGTGGTCATTTGGAGTATCATCAGAAAGGAAAATCTTTGATTTCATATTATTCGTGACTTTTGGTTAAGGCAAGTGGAATTCTAACCTTTGTTAAGGATGTTGAACTTTGTATTTTCCTATGTGAGTAGATTAGGGTTTATTGGTTTATTAGATTGAGTTGAATTATATGATTTAAAGTGTGACAGTGGAATATAA
This sequence comes from Solanum dulcamara, assembly GCF_947179165.1. Lineage (NCBI taxonomy): Eukaryota > Viridiplantae > Streptophyta > Magnoliopsida > Solanales > Solanaceae > Solanum > Solanum dulcamara. Next base: position 24,355,794 of record NC_077247.1, on the reverse strand, counting down.
AATATGATTAATTGTCTAAATATTGTGAATTACGAGATATTGATTTATCGTGTGATTGTGTACTATATGACATCATATGTGAACATCCATCCTACTTTACTCATTACTTGTGCATATACTTAACTGTGATGGCTGAGAAATAATATGAGAGAGATATTAGATATTGGGACCGAGGTTTATGCCAGTTAAGGTGATTTTTCGAGGTCTCTTTCGATGTCCAAGGTCTCTTTTGGTGGATATTATGGCTGAGGTCTCTTCCGATATATATTGGTCGAGGTCTCTTCCAGTAATAATGATTGGTGCATGGTCTATGTAAGCCTCCATGAGTTTCGGTCTAAGTTGATCAATGGATGTGTATCGTAGGACATACATGTATCTATTTGACAGTGTATTTACATCTATTTCATCTTGTTACTGTTCATGATTGAGATTTCCTGTGTATGCCTGAGTATGGTGATGAGAATATATGTATGCTTTCTACTTGTAGACTATCTACTATTCTAAGATAATTGTTGTATAAACTGTATAGCCTGAGTTATCTGAGTGTATGTGTGTAGTTGTGGAGGATTGTGGTTGAGATGTCAGGAGTACATGTGTTCCACATTGCTTTACTTAGGGTTTAGTTTCCATTTCTTTTCTGAGTACCATGTTGTTGGTACTCACCCCTTGCTTTTTCATCTCTATAGGATCTGAGCTTGGTATCTCTTGCTCTTATTACTTCCATTGATTGGGCTGAGCTTTTAGACGCGTGAGAGGTAGCAACTTGTCTTCTTCGGCAGACTCTCACCACCTATATATGTTATATTTAATTCTATTTGAGGACTGATACATTTAGACTTGTATCTTTTCATTTCTGTTGAGATAGTGGCTTGTACATGTGACACTAAGTCTTGGGTGATTTAGAATTGTTTTTATTTCCACTTATCCTATCTATATCATACTGGACTTCATATTTCCGCTTTTATTTCTGCTTATTTTGAATTGTTCAAACTCCTAGGCTGAGATTCCTTGGTGGGTTAGGAGAGTGTCATTACACCCAATTCTGGGTCATGCTACCTGGAGTTCCACCTTTGGCACCTCGGGTGCCACCTCTAGCACTCCGTGAAGAACCTTGAAGTGTTGTGGTGGGTGTAGAACGAACAGCTAGTGTCTCGAGATGAATAGTAGAAGGAACACTTTTGGGAAATCCTTTGCCTTATTCCAAAACTCATCAAACACATAGAAACCTCAAGGACCCAACCCCCGTGGAGAATAACGAAAAGGTCAACATGTACTCTAGAGCCCAAAGAACCACTATAGCCAGCCTGACCCAATCTGGATCTACCTATACCATCTATGCCCTGAATCACTATCTATACTAGCCTGCCCTAGTAACCCCTAGTGCCTGGACTCGAATAATCCCTTCCTCTAGATGAATGAGCCCTAAACTAACCCTGTCGATGAAACCTCTTAGCCTCTCCCTATCTAGCTTATTGGATACTCTCTACAATCCTAGCATGATCAATAATACTCTGAAAGGTGCCACCAAGTAACACAAGTAAGGTTATAGCCTCATGAAGATAGCTGTCAAATCCCATCACTAGCTTATGGATCTGATCAAAGTTTTAGGAATACTCGACATGAAATATCGATACAACTCATGAAAGTGAACCTCATACTCAGATATTAATAGGGAGCCCTTCTCCAACCAGTCGAACTCATCCTTGTCTGGTCACAGAGGCTATAAATCATAAACCTCTCAAGGAATACCTCAGTAATCTACTCCTAACTCATCATAGGAGAACCAGCAGGTTTACAAGCAAGGACCGACCTCCACCACTTCTTGGCTACTCTCGCAAACTGATATGAAGTGTAAGCTACTCTATGTTCCTCTAGAATATCTAGGTTGAACAATCTGTCCTGGAGCTCATTCAAAAAGTCATAGGCCTTCTCTTCGGCTGTACCAACAAATATAAGAGGTGCCAATACAACAAATCTCTCAAAACTCTTCTGCTCAGACACTGGCATGGCAGCACTAGTAAAAACTGGCGGAGCTAAAAATCTCGGAGGTGCAATAGAAGGCACTGAAGAAGAACCAGGAGTTTGAAATCCCACATTAGGCCCTAAACTAGCGGTGTAGCACCAACTGTAATAGGGAGTTTGAAGTACCTGGAAGAACACCAGGAGTAGGATCACCATCCAACCTAACCAATAGTCGAACCAGAAGCTGCTGAAGCAATGGTGCGCTATCAAGAACAACAGGAGGCTGGGCTAGCCTCTACTCCACAGTCTGTTGCTCAAAGTCACCCACATGCTCATACATGGGTTAGGTGATATCTCTCTAGATCGTCCATGAGCAAGTACTTCTCCTCTCACTCGGCCTCAACCCTTAACTCTACCATATCTTCTGCCTCGCCCACAAATTGTGGTTTTGGCAGCAGATGCAATGTCACTTAGTTAGTTTGGCTTTAGTCCTCACCATCTGCACAGAAGGAATAGATTAGAGGTATCCAACACTTGATATGAATAAATCATATGAAAGGAACCAAAAGAAGGAATTTGTCCAATTAGATATCTTATAGTCTCTCGAAGATAAGTACGGACGTCTACATACCGATCCACAAGACTCTACTCGACATCCTTCTCTTTAACTTATGAGACAGGTAACCTAGTTCTCTAATACCAATTTATCATGATCCAAAAATCAAGGTCATTATGACATACATCCTAATACCTAACCTGATGTGTAAGCCTAAAAGTAAAACTCATACGAAACTACCAAAGGAGAAATCAAGCCACAAAATAAATGAAAAGAAAGATAACAAAGAGAATATGCAAAGCTTGTTGTCATAAGTGTAAACAACATCTAATACAAGGTTCAAATCTAAAATACATCAAAAGTCTCTGAATAATACTAAAGACTACAAATGAAAGATAGAATTAGTGGCGATCCGAATACTAGGATTTTACCACTAATTTGAATGTTCAGAATCCGCTAGAACAATTAGCAACCACGCGAGGTACCCTAAATAGAATCTGCATCAAAAAGGAATACAGAAGTAGGGGTGATTACAATCCACATATAATCAATCAGTTTGACCAACTGAGTATAAGGAATTAATCAAGCCTATAAAATAAACTAAGAAACGCTTCCACCTACATACATAAATGTCCCATTCTAGCACTGGTGCCGCCAATTTATATAAAATGGCATGATTAAAGTAAACACAAAAGGAAAATATAATGTCAAGTTTTATTCAATTGAAACATGTAGGGAAAATAGCGATACAATGAAATGCACTATGATGATGTGGTGGTATGGTGGAATCAAAGTTGTCACACAACCTATCCTATACACATGTCAAGATAAGGCTTACAGACAAGGACCCATGGGGGACTCGCAGTCCGTATACCAAATCACAATCTCAATATCTCAGCAACTTGCCACCTAACTCTTGGTCAAGGATATATAAAAAAGGTGCCACATTTTCTTTCTCAAAAAGAATTTCCACAGTTCCCAACTTCCCAAGATCAATCATATGATGAATGAGGATGAATGAATCACAACACATATGGCGTGGAAGAAATATTCAACTCAACATGTAACACAAGGCGCAAAGTTCTCAAAACTCAACCTAAACATGATATTCACACTCAATAGATAGTAATGGAAAGGACATACATTGAAATAAGTGTTCATCCTTTTTCAAAAATATTTCAATACTCAAGTATGCTCAAAAACCCCCAACTCAACCCCTCTGGTAGGAATAACAAGATAAATAGTCTCCTCAAGCCTCTCTCATAGGAAAATCATGAATCACATGCTCTCAAAGCAAATAAGGCCCCCACACGGGCTACACAACAAAAATAAGCCCTTACACGGGCATCATAATATAAATTAACAGCACCAAATAATGCTCCAACCCCATCCCAAAGTCTATAACATATGGATGACTAATTACCCAATTCCAGTCTCAAAGAAGAATAGTCAAAACTACCTTAAATGCAAAAACATTGCACGAACGCTCTAACTGGAGCTCAACTCATGAATACCGACTCTAAAATGATTACCCACTTTCAAGAATGGTAAGAATTCATCAAAAGGAGTCTAATGAAAGAAACATTGCTAGGTTTAAAAGTTGGGGTCAAAATCGTCCAAAACCCACTCAAAAATAACAAGGCCAAATTTGAAAATTTTATTTTAAATCATGTTCTACACATCAAAGGGAGTTTGTGGTTGAAAAACCGATAAAAACTGGACAAAAAAAGAGTTAGAAATCATTAAATCTTCAAACTTGAAACTGGGAAGAAAAACACCCAAACCCCATTTAAAACCTTGATATTCAATGATTTAGGAGGATAAAATTGATAGAAAATGAATTAGGAATGATAGAGGAACTTACCCAAGCGAAATTCCTCAAATGATTGACTCAAAATGGCCTCCCCCAAAGCTCCAAACGAGTAAAAATAATGGAAATTAAAGGATGGGGAAAATTCCACAATTACATGGCTCTTGTACTGAATAACTTACTGTGATTGCGGGCCACTAACCCCGCGATCGTAGAACACAAGACAGGGTTCATCGCGTACGCGGACCATGCCTCCCTGAATGTGAAGCACTGGAGAATGCTCCTTCGCAAACGCAAGAACAAGGTCATAAATGAGAGGAAGAGAGGAAAGCCCTCCGCAAACGCGAGCCTCGTGGCTGCAAATGCGAAGAGGAAAGGCCCTGCACTAGATATTCGCAGTAGTCCATAACTCAAAATCCCTGATCGGACCCTCGGGATTTGTTTGGGGTCTGATAGAAATAAATTGGATATGCTATTACACTAAATTCGATATTTCGAACTTAATGGATTCATTGAGTTTCCACAAAAAGGTCGTTATGACAAAATTACCCTTCCCGAACACCCTTTTAGGCCTAAAACTCAACTTTTAGCCTATTTTTCCAAAACAAAAACTATGGCCCTGGGGCTCTAAGTCAACAGTCAACTAGACCATATTCGACATTACGGACGCAACGGAACTGACGAAACTTTCATTGAATGCTCGGATCTCAATATGTTTACCAAAGTTAATTATATCAATAAAACTTCCCACTCAAGGCCTTAAATTGCCAAAATCTCACCCAATCGCATTGAGAACCATTCCAACCATCCCCATATCATAAACAAAGTATGAAAACACTCTCGAAAAGGGCAAAATGGTCATTTCTCACTGAAATGTAATTTTTAAAGAATTGAGATATTACAAATTATCAATTCTTATATAGTTTACATATTATAGTTTACATATGCTAAAATCTAATTTTATTTTCTTTTTTGTCACAGGAATTCTACAATGTATTGTACAAAGCTTAGATTAAGGCAATCTGTGTTTGTGAGAATTGGAAGTTTTCGTGCCGTAAATGTGATGAATGTACCTAAAAGATAAGTTATGAACAATAAAATTTTCAATAAGAGAACAGTCATAGAGCTTGTTCGAATGATTAGTAAATCTAACTTATAAGTTTTAGCTTAATTTTTTTTGGTTTAAAAACATGTGCGTAAAAGCATATTTTTTCTACCCAAATGGTTTGGGTCGTTTATCTACGTCCAATCTACGGTAGAAGAGAAGGTTCCATCGGAATAATGAACAAGGTTCAAGTCTACCATTCTGTTAGGATGCCTCATCTGCATACATCACTGCACTTCCACTTGACACCTATCGTAATGATAAACGGCTCGTCAAACACTATAAAAAATGCTTTAAAATTATTTTGACTTAAAAACACTTAAAATAAACGGATCCAAATAGGCTCACGGAGTCACACAAGTATGCTGTTGGATTCACTCAATTACTCTTAGAACCACTCCAAAAATATTGTATGGGGCTGGGTTAATTACCTTACAGGCACAAATATATATTGCACAATCACACACATTATATTGGAACACAAGTACAAAACGACATAAGAAACACAAAATAAAAATTTCATCTTCAAGTAAGAAAACAAAGTAAAGATTTTGCACTCAACATGTCAGTTATTTATATGATTTCTATGGACTTTGATTATTTTCGGGGGAAGAAAAATTCAGGCCCCTTTAAGTTTCTTTAAGCAGTAGTTTTATAACAAAATTAAAATGCAAACTAATTTTAATTAATTGTAGAAGTGCTTAATTACTTGTATTAATTTTTGAATCGCTTCTCTTCAAAATAAATTAAACACTTTTTATAATTTTCATGTATGAAAACATGTAATTTTGACTACTCTTCGGAGAGAATTTGTATATCAAAACGTGTCTCACTTGGATGGTTCTAAAATCTTATTTTTCATGGTGAAGGATTTCTTTATCAAAGTCATTCAGAGTTTTAAAAGTATATATATAAAGCCAGAAAGGAGTATTCCGCTGGATTATCCAAAACTTTTACACACTATTTTAGGTTTGATATAGTTGTTCGTCTTCTTGATGATGCCCTGTTTCGCGAATACCAAACTAATATATCAATTTATATTTTGCAGTAACACAAAATTATAATTTAAAATTAATAGTCAACTAACAACTCTATTTATATTTTGTAATAATAAGTTACAATTTAAAAGAAAATATGATAGATAAATATAAATAATGAAATTTGTTTGAGCAATGGAATAAAAGTTTAGAAATAAATTTAATTTCAGGAATAAGAAAAATATATATTTATTGTATTATATTAAAAACAAATAATAAATAAGGATATTAGGTAAAGTAGCAAGCTATTAAAAGTTACATAGTAATGTAAGGATACTAATTAAGGAATAATGCAATACAGGGAGGTTGTGTTGGGAGATTTGGAAAATACAGGAAGGCGTCACGATTTTGGGGGTTGCAAGAGTATTACGATCGAGGAGGTTAAGGGTGTTGTTCGTAGGATGCGTTGGGGAAGAGCGACCGTACCTGACGAGATTCCTAGGGAATTTTGGAAGACCGTGAGCTCGGTAGGTTTGGAGTGGCTGACTAGGTTATTTAATGTCATCTTTAAGACGGCAACGATGCCCAAAGAATGAAGGTCGAGCGTAATGATCCCCCAATACAAAAACTAGGGGGATATCCAGAGCTGCAACAACTATAGAGGTATCAAGCTTCTAAACCATACTATGAAGGTGTGGGAAAGAGTGGTGGAGATGAGGGTGAGGAGAGGCGTGTCTATTTCAGAGAACCAGTTCAAATTTATGCCGGAATGCTCAACTATAGAATCCATCCATCTAATGAGGAGACTGGTGGAGCAGTATAGGGAGAGGAAGAGGGACTTGCATATGGTATTAATCGACCTAGAAAAGGCTTACGATAAAGTTCCACGTGAGATACTATAGAGATGTCTGGAGGCTAAAGGTGTACCTGTGGCCTACATTAGGGTGATCAAGGACATGTATGAGGGTGCCAAAACCAGGGTAAGGGACACTAGGAGGGAACTCAGAGCACTTCCTAGTTGTGATGGGGTTGCATCAAGGATCAACTCTCAGTCCGTTTTTATTTGTCTTGGTGATGGATGGATTGACGTGACAAATTCAAGGTGAGGTGTCATGGTGTATGCTTTTCGCAGACAACATAGTCCTGATCAATGAGACTTGTAGTGGAGTTAACACTAAGCTAGAGGATTGAAGATATACCTTGAGTCTAAAGGATTTAACTGAGTAGGACCAAGACAAAGTACTTAGAGTGCAAGTTTAGTCAGACACCTCAAGAGGTTGGCGCGGAAATTAGGCTTGGTGACCAGGCCATCCAAAATAAAAGTAGTTTCAAATATCATGGGCCTGTCATGCAAGGCAGTGGAGAGATTGATGATGATATCACACACCGTATTAGGGCAAGGTGGATGAAATGAAGGCTCGCTTCCGGTGTGCTATGTGACAAGAGGTGCCACCACAAGTTAAGGGCAAGTTCTACAAAGTGGTGGTTAGAACGGATATGTTATATAGGGCGTAATGTTGGTCAGTTAAGGTTTCTCACATTCAAAAGATGAAAGTTGCCGAGATGAGAATGTTGAGATGGATGTGTGGGAATACCAGGAGCGGCAGGATTAGAAATGAGCCTATTTAGGACAAGGTAGGAGTGGCCTCGGTGGAGGACAAGATGTGGGAAATGCGACTGAGATGTTTTGGGCATGTGAAGAGGAGAGACACAGATGCCCCAGTGCGAAGGTGTGAGAGTTTGGTCATGGATGGTTTCAGAAGAGATAGGGGTAGGCCGAAGAAATATTAGGGAGAGGTGATTAGAGAGGACATGGCGCAGCTACAGCTTACCGAGGACATGACCTTAGATAGGAGGGTTTGGAGGATCCACATTAGGGTAGAAGGCTAGTACATAGTCGCATTATTCTCCCATATTAGTAGGCGCATTAGCGCACTATAATTTCTTTGCTCTGATTTGTGTTATTATCTATTACTTTCTGTACTTTGATTACTCGATTTTATCTATATCGCTCTCGTTATTTGCTTTTTCATATCGCTTTAAAATTCTTAACCTTATCTAACCTCTTTTTATGCTTTTATTGAGCCAAGGGTCTTTCAGAAACAGCTATCCTACCTTCGTAGAAGTAAGGTCTACGTACACTTTACCCTTCCCAACGTCCACATTGTGGGATTTCACTGGGTTGTTGTTGTTGTATTAAGTCAAGACAAAATTAGGAAACAACTTATAATTATAATATAGAAAAATTGAAAGGAACAACAGTTTCATAAATGAGAAAGTATTTTTAATTATAACGAGCAAAGTCATAAATTGTGCATACCATATAGCTAAAATTTCAAGAAATAACGACACATTAAAATATAAAAATCTAACTAACATAAATTTAAAAACTCACAAATAAACAAAATAAATGTATCTGTTTTATATTAATAAAAAGAGCACTTGATAATTATATAATTCCAATTATAAGCTAATAAAAATCAATATTAAAAATTAATAATTTTAAATAGTGAACAATGTAATAAGAACAATTATGAAAAATAAAAGTTATTTAATAATTACATGATCTGTTGACTCTATTCGTATAAATTTGATTAGGAGGATAAGAGGAGTACATTTCATTGAGTAAAAAAATTATAGTTAGACTTTTTCTTAATGATTATATGATTTTACGGGATATAACAAGGCATCACAATGTAAACTATTTTAACAATATTTATATATTATTCGCGAACCAAGCGGGGGTATATATCTATTTTAAAGAGAAAGATGAGTTGAGAAGAATTGAGTTTTGAGTTAAGTCCAAAAGAGACTAAATGAGTCAGTTGAGTAAAATACACTCACTTGAGTTATGAGCATAATAAACTATATTTTGGCAGTAGTATTGAGCACCGATTTGGGTAAGAGCATAGAATAATTCGAACCCCATAAAATATGTAGACAACGTAGGGTAGGATCGTATCATTCATTTGGGCGACTCCGCATAGTCCCAAAACAGGACTTTTATTGGATCCAGAGGTTTGCGTCCCTTACCCTTGCATGGTATTGGAAAGTTGTGGCAATGACAACAGTTCGCTGTATCATCACCATAGCTCATAAGTGATGTTTGTCAGTTAGAAAAACTCCTCAAGATGTAAAATTTTATATTTTTATACACTGAGTTGCATTATTATCTTTTTAAGGTATTGCCTCTTGTTATAACTCATGCTTATTTCAGTTGATCTATTTTTCAGAGTTGAGTCCTTGAATTGATTATTCTGATGTAAGTTTCCATTTTCCATTTTACATACTTGTACATTTCATTTACTGACGTCATTCGACTTGCATCATTTTATGATGCAGACACAGGAGATAGAGATCCTCAGCAGGCACATCGTTGAAGATTCAGCTTTGGTGAGACTTCATTGCATTCATAGGTGCTCTTGAGTCGTTATTTTTCAGTTTCTAATTATTAGTTGAGGTAGCCGGGGGTCTATCCCGGTACCTATTTTCAAATTTAGTATTCTAGTGGCTTCATAGACCAGTTAGACAGTGTTCAGTTTATTTCCTTGAGTATGTTTTGAAAATATTTTGTTAAGTCTCATACATTATTATACATTTGAGTTTCATAATTTATGCTAAAGAGTATTAGGTTGCATGTTTCATTGTACCCATCTGCGTACATTTATGAGTTAGACTCTTTTGCTAAGTGAGTTAGCCAAGCCAAGTGGTTCTCTTGAGACCAATAATGATTTTCTAGTGCCAAACATGTCTAGGATGAAGGCTCGGAGCATGAAAACAAGTCTCCTATTTAAGATTAAAACCATGCTCAAAGTTCCTAATAGCCACTTCAAAAAATTTCCCATATCCAGATATCCACCTGACCTTTTATAAAGATTTTATAACAGAATGGAAATACTTCATATTACTGTCCCCTTCCTCAAACTACTTGACTTGAGATTTTTCTTACAAGATATTATCCTGCTTGTTGAGCCAACAAACATATTAAACATGACCTCTATTCAGTTCTTCTCTACTACTTTTAGTTTAAATTGTTAAATCCAAGTCCTCCAATATTTTCATTTTGGCCTCCCATATATCAGCTTGAATATGAACATCTCTAATTTCCTCTCTAGACCATTAAGATAATCTCATTATTAGTTTCTAGAGCTTCTGTTGTAATCTCCACATAGGATTACCCTCAATTTCTTGATCCCATTCATCTCACAATCTCATGAAAATCAGGTTGAGTTGTCTAGAAATATAGGAATTTGAAATACTTTTTTGTAGTAGTTTTCTCATTATCACATTTCAGAGCATAGGTCTATAATCAGAGTCAACCCTATGCAAGTGCGTCATAGTGTTGAAGTTGTTTTTTGTGTTATCAAAAAAGCGCAAAAATGTGCTAAGGTCTATTAGTTTTTTACGTGCAAAGTGCAAATAAAGCGTGGACTTTAATGGAAAAATGTACAAAGAGAAAAATATGAATATATATGTATATACATATACATATATATACATATACACACACATATATTTACATACATATACATATACATACATATATATATATATATAGAAAGAGAGAGAGAGAGTCAAAACTTATAATTATAAACATGAATGACAAATATATGAGCAAAGGAATGGAATTTTTTTTCCATAAAGTGAAATATCAATGTTTTAGTGTCTCCTCTTCAGAAAATGCTCATTGGAAAGAAAAGTATGTCTTTGATGACTATATTGAAACACACATTAAGCGACATGAATCACTCAACAAGTCTTGAGTCTCACTTTAGGGCTTAAGCATGCTTTAAGCAGACATTTGATAACACTGATTGTAATTCTGATCCCATAAGCTATTAATAAATAATCTGTTGGACTTTCTCCATATCCTTTTGCTAAGTCTCCAGTTGTTGCACTATGTGTAAATAGAAACTGAGTACCCAATATCAACATGCCGTAAGATTCCATATAATTAAAGAAGTCAAAACTATTAGCATTTTTATGAGGCCTCCCACAAAGTTTCTCTAGAGTACAAAACTAATAATTATAAGCATGAATGACAAATTTATTAGCAAAGAAATTGGAATTTTTTTAATGATAAAGTGAAATATAAATGTTTTAGTGCAACCACTTCAGAATATGCTCATTGGAAAGAAAAAGTATATCTTAGCACCTTTATGATGATACTGAAAGACACATTAAATGAGGTTAAGCACTCACAAGTTTTGAGCCTTGCATTAGGGCTTAAGCGTAGACCTTTGATAACATTGATTGTAATTTTGAGCCTATAATCTATTAATGAATAATTTGTTCAACCTTCTCCATATCCTTTTGCTAAATCTCTAGTTGTTGCACAATGTGTATTTAGAACCTATGTACCCAATATCAATAATGCCACAATATTCCATACATTCAGAGAAGTCAAAACTTGTAATCACCCACTAGGTCATTTTCACTATTTTGATCTTTTAAATGTTGAGAGCTTTCTTGTAGCGATCTCAAGTCATTTATGACTTACTCGTACTGATAGTTTGGTCGCCTAGTTGTTCATTTGGATTTTATGCCCGTGACTGTATTTTGGAGCTCTTAGAGTTTGAACAGTTGACATCAGTCAAAACTCTAGGAAAAAGCCTCATAATGGGATTCTGACGATTCCATCAACTCTGAAAGGGTCATGGTGCTTGAGTGTGGAACCCACTTTTCATTGATATGATCTTGGAAGGAAATTTAACTACATTATTGAGTCTAAAACATTGAATTTAGTGGATTAGCATAGTTCGTTTGCACGCACGGGATTTTGAATGAATCTTGAGCACCCCATCGGAGAATTTCGAGTTGCCAAAATGAGATGTTGTAGGAGTTGATGGTGTAAGGAAAAAATGTCCTTTGCATTCGTGAGGCTTATGGCCAAAATCATGAGGACCTAGCATGGAGGCCTCCATATTTTCGAGGGATACTCCGTGTTCGCGAGGGACCCTCCGTGTTAGGCTAGTCATGCTTCCATGATCCTAAGAAAACCCTCTGCGATCGCGATGGTCTATCATCATGTGGGCCAAAGTCGTGCTATTTGCGATCCATGATTGTGATGGGTAATTTTGACTTGTGCTTTAACAAAGACCAGTCTTGAATAAGCCTGACTCCATTTGGTGCTTTTGTAATTTCTTGAACTTTGGAGCTCTGTTTGAGGAGATTTCAAGTACTGGATGTTTGTGTTGGTTGTGGATATACACTGGAGTGCTTGGGGAGTTTCATAAAGCGTCATAGTGAGGTAATTTTATACCCAAAGGCTTGTCTAACTCTTATTCCTTTAGCTTTAATGGAGTTTTTCTTGCATGGGTTGATTTCTTCATTTCTGAGCATTAAATTATATCATATGCTCGAAAATGAATTCCGATAATTTTGTAGGGATGCATATATGATTTATATATACGGGGTTCCAATCAAATCCTGAGGGCCAATCGGAGACTTGAAACTTAGAGCATTTTTGTTGTGCTAACCTCGCGATCGCGAGGGGTAGGTCGCTTTCGCGATACTCTCTTAAGTGAGGACCTTTTCGCAAAAGCAAAGGTTGTGTCCTGTGTAGGAGTCGCGAAAGCGACTGATGAGGCCGCTTTAGCGGAGAGTAGGGGGTCGCAAAAGCGACCCAATTCTCGCGAAAGCGAGGGTCTGCTTAAACAAACCCTTGTCGCTTAAGTGACAACTGAGAGGGGTTTTGGCCGGGGTTTATGCTATTTTATCCATTTTTGAAATTTAGAGCTCGGTAGAGGCGATTTAGAGAAGGATTTCTCTATGGATTTCATTGGGTAAGTTATTTTTGCTCTACTTCGTCATTTCCCAATGACTAATTGATGATTTTGGCATGAATTTGAGGGATTTCAATGGGTAAAAATAGTCCTTTTTCAAAAACTTTGAGAATTTCTTAAAATGCTGATTGTGACTTGATTTGGGCTGGGTTTTTGAAACAGTTTCCACTACTAAGTTCCTAAGACTAAAAGGAATAATTTCATCCAAAAAATTTTGGATTTAAACCCCTAATTTCATATTCGGATTTTGAGCTTTTGACCCTCTTTTCACCAAATTTTGCATTTTTGGTATCATTGGGTTTGCTTTTGATTGTGAAACAATATTTGAATAGAATATGGTGAATTAGAGTTTAATCGGAAGGGCAAGGCTCACGTAGATTAATTGATCGTGTATTGACTAAGGCAAGTGGACTCTTAAAACTCCGTGAATCTCTTAGAATTCCTGAATATCCTGTTGTATATGTGTGGGGGTGAAATGGGGATGAGGTTTCGACTTTAATTATAATATTAAATAATTTAAAATGAATCGACGGGGTTAATAAAATACAAAATGTGATATTATTGAGTATTGAATATTACCTGTCGTAATCTACATATCTATGTGTATTTGATGAAATACTTGATAGTCTAATTGTTATTGCGCTTTGTCTAAATTAATTATTCCTCATTACTTGTATGAGAATGTTGTTTCCATTGGTTCTGAAACACTGTGATGAGAGGTATATGATTGTGAGATCGAGGTCATTTTTGGTCAGACATATGATATGGACGAGGTCATTTCAATGAGAGATTGATAGGATGAGGTCATTTTAAGCGAGATTATATTATCGAGGTCATTTCCAGCGGTATTATATTACTGAAGTCATTTTTGGTGGGATTATATTGTCGAGGTCATTTTCAATGGGAATTATATTGACGAGGTCATTTCCGACAAGATTATATGGCCGAGGTCATTTGTTGTAAGGTTGTGGGATTGAGGTCACTTTCGGTTAGAGATTATGAGACAGAGGTCATTTCAAGTTAGATTTTATTATGCCGAGGTCTTTGCCAGCAATTGCACATATGCATGATCACTGAGTGTGCATATACATATTCTATATATTTGTATTGATAGTTTGATGCCTATTTATGACTTGTGAGTATTTGTACTATATATCTTTTGATATTGAGTTGTGATCTGAACCTTATTGAACTGTATAGTATTAATTGTTAGTTGAGCTAATTTCTATATAGGCTGTAGTCTAGAGGTTCAGTTGGGTTGGAAAAGAAGTTCATGTATTCTATTAGATTTACTTAGTTTTTTTTGTTAGCTTGATGGGTACTACATTGTTTGGTACTCACCTTTGCATCTACACTTGTGTAGGTTCTGAGCCTGAACTTTGATTATTGTCTCCTTCTGATCATTTGAGGCTTCCAGAATTTTTAGGAGAGGTAGCTATTGACATTCAGTATACCCTCAGATTTCCTGTACTTTTATACTTTACTTGAAACTTGTATTTCATTTTTGTTTTGTTTTCTTTAGTGGTTTGTACATGTGACAATTAATCTTTAAGGGTATTTAAGTTGAAAGACTTTCGCTTTTTTTTATTATTTACTCATTTAGACTGTTTCCACTTTATTTATCGAAATATTGGGTTTTAGGCTGACTTGTCCGGTGGGAAGTGACAGGTACCGTCACACCCGGATTCAGATTGTGACACGAACATACATCATAGAATTACCAGAGACAAGATGATTAATTAATCATGCGAGGATGGTTCTGGGGTATGACCTTTAGTGTAATATAATCAGAATAACATGAGTGTGTGTCTTGGATGTGATGGTAAAAATGAATAAAGTTCAAAATGACTAATATGGATGAGGTGATTGGGATTACGTGTGGTTAATTACCAAAGAGAATTGATAAATTACAATAATAAAGGTGGAATGAACTTGAAAATCTGATAGAGTCAAACTATATGTATTTTTTTAATGTTCATAATGAAGACATGTTATACTTGATGATTGTTATGAGAATAGGTTTGTTTAGTAGTAATGATGTGTTGATCGGATAAATTCCGGAAGGGTTGCATGCTTAATGAATTTATAATATGTTAAGTGGAAAAGAAGAATGAATCGACAATGAGGGTTAAAATATAATGTTAACAAGTGATAATAAAATTGTGATAATTCTACCCACCAGGCCATGCACACACCTACTCAGACACCTAGATAGGAGAATCCCTACAATCCGATTTAAAAACAGGTTAGGGAAGAAAACCAAAATATACTATAACACTTTAAATGAAACTGCATACCTCTCAAACTTATTTTTTGTTAGAAAAACCTTTGGAAATACAATGGAAACCCTCCCTCAAAACTAGTCTAAATAAGTACAAGAGCTACTACGAGAGTTCAATATATGAAAAATAAGACACAACTCCCACCCTAAGGAAAAAAGGAGTAAAAGCTGCTAGACATTACTATCGTCTTCACCTATGAAACATCACTGATCCTACAGTCATACTATATCAAATGGTACAACAAGAGTAGTATTAGTAAAAACAACACTTACTGGTAGGTATCATCATTTGGCTCAATTCCACCACATAATATAAAGTAGATATTTAGAAGAAAACATGCAATAAGAAAGTTACACTACCTCAAGTCTTTATCCACATGCTTTACCATCCCATGTATAATACCTATAAACTAGTACACTTTGATCCCACTTCCTACCTCATTCTGCTGCCAACTCTACCATTAAACATTCAACCCTCTTATTATTCTAAAACTTTTCCCTAGCCTACCATTTATGCCATATTAAGACTTTTCAAGCCTAACCTTTAATCAGATACATTCTACACCATTTTACAAGCATACACAGCTCAAGCAAATCAACTAAGAACAAGACCTCCGGTCATTAACCTGACCTAACATAATATGAGACATGAACATACCATTATCTCACCATTACCTAAGTCCCACTCACCCTTCAAATAACCCAAACCACTAAAGGATCCCCAAGACATATTCTACAATGTTCGACATACAATCTTGGTCTACTCAAGAACCATCCTAGCATTTAAACACAGCAATCTGAGCACTCACATGCAAATATAATGAACATATCACAATGAGTGACTAAAACATAGGAAATATCATATAACACAATATCAACCAATTCGATCATATCACAAGACTTCTTGTCCCCAATCCTAACTTAACAAATATATGCAACATGTCCCATATGATCGCAATAAGCCTGGTCCACTCACGGAACCATCACAACAAAAACAACAACAAACCAAATATGGTACCTGAACCAATAAATGAGTAAACATTACTAGCCATGGTACCTGATCAAACTATGGATATTCTGTATTAGGCGTGGTACCCAAACCAATTGATAATATGTATTAGGTATGTACCTAAGTGTGAAACCCCATATTTTTTTCTTGTATAATATGTGTAGCGTAGCGTGGTTATGTAAGGTGTATATGACTTGTATAGTACATTGGGAGAATGATACTACAAATGTGTGGTAATATTAAGAAACTAAAGTTTTTGGTCAAAGAAATCCCTTAAACAATGATTCAAGGCTAAAGAAATGGCTCGGGTAGCATCCCGCTCGTTTGGAAGGTTTAAAATAACTTCCACCTTTGAAATAAAGCCAAGAGTGTCTAATATTATAATAATAATGTGTTATGAGGTATTATAATACCACAATGGTCATATGTTAAGTTTTTGAGTCAATCTAATTGCAAAATAAAGGTCGGGAAAAGTTATCATAAGTTTCTCTTATAATTATTTTTAAACTTTGGGTAAAATGTCTCAGATTATTTCTCCTAATATATAAAGATTATGGGGTCCACAACCTACCAAATATAAGGTCTATTAGTCTAGTTTGCAACCAAAAAATAGGCACATCAATCCTACATTGGAGTAAAAATTTATGACAGTTTTACTATGGACTATTAGGGATGAAATTGGGTGGCGAACCGGGTCGGGTCAAAAAATGATATAAGTCAGATTTTCAACCTTTAAGACCCCAAAACATTTCATTTTTATCCAAAAATAGTGAGAAGGTACAAGAGAGGGCTCCAATGGAGTTCCTAAATGATTAAGGTGTGTTTTTAGCAATTTTTACCATTAAAGTCCGCTCACGTGCCTAGAAATGTGATCTTTACGTTTTCCAGTCGTTTTCCCCTTCTATTATTTGCGTTTGGAGATATTTTTGGAAGATAGGACTTTGTTGTTATTTCTGGTTCTTCAATATTTACACTTTTTTTGCTAATATAATCATCTTGGGACTCTTTTATGACCACTTTTGCGAAGTTGTACGAATATTTTTCTAAGTTATAATCCTATGACAAATCTGCCGATTTAATCTCAATTATGGATTGTTTATAGGAGCATATAAGCTGCTTATATATAGTTTTTGAAAATCTTAGGACGTAACTACAGGCATTCGGACGTTCATTGGAAAGGTATGTTAAGGCTAAGTTTTGCCCTTCCTTTTAGCACAAATTCTGGAAAAACTCCTAAAACACCAAATCTGATATTTTACTACTCTATTGCTAGAAAGTACTTCTATGAAAGGCATTGGGATCACAACAGAAGTATTTTATGATGCTATTAGGTTGATATTCCACTCATTTGATTAAATAGGGCATTCGACATCTATATATGTCATTTTGTCGGCTTTCTTGACTATATGTCTATGTGTGAATTCTTATCCGTCTTTGGGTTGTGTGACTTAAAAATATTAGTAAAGGCATTTAGTATTGGCGATCAGTCTCTCTTCATCGTTAAAGTATATTTTAAAAACTTTAAAGTAACACGTCGATTTCCAAAAATCTCAAATATAATTTTTATGTCTAAATTTCTAAAACACTTGATTTTCAAAAATACTTTCTTTTACTAATTATCAAGAAATCTGGTATAAGAACTAAGTGAAGCACTTTAATCTCCTTATGAACATTTTCAGAGTTAATTTATCTTTCTAAAAAGTCGAGATAAGTGTTCAAGCTTTTTTGAAAAACAAATGAGGTTCCACGAGACACTTGTATGTTATACAAAAGTGATTATGTGATTATGAGAAGAAGAGTACAAATGAGCTAAGTTTGGCTAAGTTCTTGTCATGTCCTACTATATGCATTAAAAGTTCATATCATACATGGCATCTTATGCATGGATTCTGAGCTATAATCGGGGGTAAAGGGCCCATTCTCCTAGATGAATATATATATTGTATAGATGGCCCCAAGTTGGCAATATAATGTCGATTAGCTACTAGAAATACCGCCATTGCTAGTATTTGGTTGGATATGTCATGCATTTTTATCAATATATATATGTATTCACGACAAACTTTTACACGAGCATACCATTCATATTCGATTACTATGGGATCAGATGTCGGCCATGGAGGCTATTTAGAGTTTCAGTGTCAGGTGGTATCTCGATTACCCTTTTTACAACAACTATTATGATTTTACTTTTTGCCTTATATACGAGTATATTTTTATTCCTACTGATGTCTCCAGGATCGACCCCTTCGCTAGGAGTCAGGATTCAGCTGTGAGTTGGTAAGCTCCACCTCTTTTTGGAGCTTTTATGGGATGTTTACTTTGTTGTACAATTTGGTTATAGTCGGGGCCTTGTCCCGACAATGCTTATGGAAATAATAGAAGCTATTGTGGACACAATATTCTTGGTTTCTTTTTTGCAGCTTTTAGTCTCCATCTCATAGGCTTGGCTTGTGTATATATATATATATATATATTATATGCTTGTAGGTATTCAGCTGTGGCCTTATCGTTTAGCTAGTACTTTATCATTTTGGCTTATATAGCTTTGTTTATATGACTTATTGTTATTCAGGTGATGACCTTAACAGTCCAGGCTAAGTTTTTCAAGTATTGTGATGCCCGATCTTTTAGGCCTACAGTTTAGTTAGCTACTATGTTTCAGTGGCTAACTCGATAAAATATTAGATCGAGTGCCTGTCACACCTCCCCTAGTTTTGGGGCATGACATTAAGACAACCGATAATATGTAACATGTGTGATACCCGAACCAACCAAGAGATATTCCGTATCAGGCGTAGTATTCGTGCAAATTAATAATCTTTACCAAGTGTTATACCTGAGCCAACCAAGAGATACCCCATACCAGGTGTGGTACCTAATGTACCATGGATTTACGGTACTTGTAATACTTTAAACTTAAGAATTTACATATCTTTTAAGCATTTGTTAGTAGATTTGATTATGTTTATCTTTGTTTTATAGAAAATTAGGTTGTGACAACGGAGGATGAAAAAGGAGATGACAATAATTGATAGTTGGCTTCTATAAAGCTAGCCTACGAGCCACAGGAGGCAGTCATAGAAGGTATGGTAATGTTTGAGGATAAGTCTAGAGCTACGATGGATGTCTACACCATAGAAAGTTCTATGAGCCATAGAAGATGAGCAGATCATGAAATCCTAGGACTTGGACTACGAGGCAAAGCTACGAGCCATAGGAAGACGTCCGTAGAAAATAAATTGAAGTTTGACTTGAAGATGTTTGTAGGAGTGGACCTATGGCTCGGTTAATGTCCTACGATCTGTAGGCATGAGTCATAAAAGCTTGCCAAACTATTTTTCCTAAATTACTTTTATTTATGATTAGATGTCTATAAATATATTTTTGGTTTTTTTTAAAATTACGTTATGCACGTTTTTTTTTGTTTTTTTTCTTTGTTTTTCTTTTTTTTTTAAAATGGGAAAAAACCCTACACGAGGTTTCCACCTCTCGTGCACAGCCAGGGGTTGAGCCGCACACCCCCAAGCCTTATTATACATAAAATAGAAAAATACACGGAGGGGGACATAAACCTAACCTCCAATCCTATGGTGGTTCATAAATCGACCATCCTACTAAGGTCAGTCAACTCATCCCCGATACAAGCACCCGAAAAGGAAACCTAGAAACTATGCACCTAAAGAAGAGGACTCCTCTCGATACAAAGAAACTAGGAAAGCATAAATAAGGGAGACTCGTCTTTTACATAAAATAAAGGAAAAATCTAAATAAAACTGGGGATGAATCCTTATAAAAGCTATATACAACAAAATTTTAGCGTCAACGAGGATCATCAAATAACATGGCTAAAAATATAACATGGAGACAAATACTGCAATTGGGCGCTCAATCCAATACTGCAACACAAGTAGTATATCATAGAGGCTTCTTAATCCTTTTGGTCTTCCTCCGTCTAAAGCTAGGTAGGACGGCTCTATCTAGCATGTAGTATCCTCGTATACCCCGAGGTAGCTGCTGGAGGGTGGTGTAGTGGCCTGGAGTGGTAAGAGTGTGACTGTTCTTGGAGAGAGCATCCGCAGTGAAGTTTGCCTCCCTATATACATGCCTGCAAGAAAAGAAAACAAATAATTCGGAAATAACAACAAGGTCATGAGTTACCCGGTGAAGGCTCCACGGAGGTTTTATCTGATGATTGATCTATTTAGTGATCAACTCTGAGTCGACCTCTAGGATAACGTGCTGAAAGCCCTGCTGAATGCACCATTTAAGCCCATAAACTACCGCCTCTAGTTCGGCTTGATTGTTGGTTCCCTCCCCTAATTGTATGGCATAGGCGAAGATGAATCTACCCATATGATCTCTTAAGATGCCACCCCCCCAATTGCCCCCGGATTACCCAACGCGCTTCCGTCAGTGTTCAGCTTAACGAAACCGAGTTGTGGCTTAGTCCACGAGACTTGGGTGATCTTCATTTCATGAGCACACTTATCTATGCAGGAAATAGTGTGGATCCAATTCGAAGGCCAATGGATATAGGGGTACGCGACTCTAAGTAGATTAGAGATGTCTTTGAAAACGGCAAATTTCACTCTCGCCAGGCTAGAAATCTTTCCCCCGTATTTGCTCGCACACCTATTCTTCCACAAATTCCAACATATAAATATTGGGGTGGAGTGAAGGATAAGTTTGTGAGCTTTTGTGCGGTACTTGTGAAGCCACCAGCTCATAACAAGAGGTTTGAGGGGTGTGGCTTCATGCTTTATGCCTAGGGAGTCAGAGAAGTAGCGCCAAATATTCATAGCGAAGTGGCCCGTGTTGAAAATGTGCTCTATGGTGTCCGGACCTGGGCTGTGATAGCAATAGCATAGAGTGGAAACATGACCGAATGCAATGATCTTTTCCTCCGTTGGCAGCTTGCCTCTAAAAGCCCTCCACAGCAAAAAAAAGCATTTAAAGGGGATGTTTTTGTGCCAAGTGTAATGGTCGGAAAGTGTCTTGGTCCTATGTTCCCTCACAAGCTGCCATGCCGAGGAGCATGTGAAGTTCCCATTAGTATTTAGCTTCCAAATAGCCTGGTCCGGTGTGTTTCATTGCAGCTGAAGTGTGGAAGTGATGAGAGGAACGAGTTGCGCTGGTGCCAACTGATTTAGCATATCGATGTTCCATTGCCCATCTATAAGAAAATCAGCCACCCTAGCATTGCTTGCTCTTCCCAACTCCTGCCTATAGTTGGCTAAGGGTCCGATACCTAGCCAATCATCCTACTAAAAACAACATGAACCCGAGTGAATCCTCCATTGAATGTGAGGTTCGGCAATGTGTTTGTTGTGCATCATGTGTTTCCACACAAACGACTGGCCAGAATGGAATTTTTTGATGATGGGGTTGGCTCTCTGACAGTATTTGGCTCTAAGGAACTCACCCCACAATGTTGGTTTAGCTCTAAAGATCCACCATTGCTTTAACTGGAGAGATTTGCACACATCTATAGTTCTCCTTAACCCAATACCTCCTTCGTCATAAGGGTAACAGAGTTTTTTCCATGAAGCCCAATGGTATTTTTTCTTGTTATCCTTCCACCCGTTATGGAGTTTGGGATCAAGCATAAACTATTTTTTGCTTTAATTCTTGAATTCTTAGATTTTATCATCAACTTTAACTTTGAAATTCAATTAAAGCTTTTGGATTTTCACGCTCATTACTATAAGTGCATGATTTATTTTAACCAAATTATTACTATTTATGATCACCTAATTATGAGTAGCTAATTCCATAAATAGGGTTGTGGGAACCATGAAGAATTAATGTGTAGACCTAAAAATAGTAATTCTTGAATAGTGTGGATGCATGTATTGTTTTTCCCTTTGCTTGGATTGCTTTTTAACAAGTGCACTCATTAGAACTTTCCTTATTCTTTCTTGCTAGACCAAGGAGGTAACAGATGTGAAAAGGAATTATACAATGGAGATTTGAGGCTATCAACCCCATTTAATAGCTTGAATGGACCAAGGGATAGCTAATCTGGGATAATTGGTAAGGGTTAGTAAAACTTACACTCGTAGACATACCTAGTTGCGTGGTGATAATCACTTATTTGTCGAACCAAGGACTTAGGTAAAACTAACTTACCAATCTTGCATGTTACACACTAGACATAAAGTTCTATTGAGTTAAAGATTCATGGGGAACATATATACCCTAGTTTCATCTTTTATTGAATTAAAACACACCAAATTGCTACTTTGATACTTGATACTTGCAAATGAATCAATTGATTACTTTCATACAAAACAAACTTTAAAAGGAAATAACCCGACTAGGAATACAAATAATAAATGATTAACCTAAGTCTAAACCTCATTCCTCGTGGGATCAACCCTAACCCCTGCTAGGTTTTATATTTGATCAACGACCACTTTGGATGTGCAATTTGGCGGTATCAAATTTTAGCGCCGCTACCGAGGAATTTGGCTGTTAAATTAGATTAATTGTGTTATTTGACTAGCAGTATATTTATTTTCAACCATTTTAGATACCGTACATTCCATGTATTGAATCCATTCAGCGCTGCATCAGACTAAGGTTTGACTTTGGTCGACAATTGGAGTTTAGATGTTCGGATTGGATTTATGATGATGTCATTGGATTCAGGAGCTGATTTTAGGACTCGGAAAAGTTTTGGTGTATTTTTGGGAGCTTTGAAAGCATTTTGGTCTTTCTGAGCGTTAAACTAATTTAGTTGCGACTAAATGGATTTTGGGTCAAAGAGACCTCAAATACGAATTATGGAGGTTCCATTGAGTTTGGAACATCGAATTTAATGTGGTAGCATATTTTAGATTGTGTGCATGGGGTTCTGAATGAATATCGAGTGTCCTTTTGGTGAATTTTGTGTTTATTCCTTTGTTGTGATTTGGTGTGTATTCTTTCTCTGCATTTGTGAGTCCTAGGCTGCTTTTGCGGAGTTTATGTTGTCCCTTCTCCGTGTTTGCGGAGACCAGGCCGCATTCGTGAAGGGCCTGTTGATCTTCCTCCGCATTCATGGATCTTGTGCCTCATTCATAGATGGTTCCAGTGCTTGCCTCGACATTCGCAAAGTTAGTGGACCACCTTCACAGAGGGTAAAAACCCCTAAAATAGTACTTAATCCCCTAAGTCGGGAATATACTAAGTTTCTACCATTTTTAGAACTTGGGAGCTCGGGAAGGATGATTTTAAAGAGGATTTTCATGAGGCTTTGATTGAGTAAATAATTTTAACTCATAATCTTCATTTCCCATTTATTATATCTTGATTTTGGCATTTAATTCATGATTTTGGACTCTAAAATTGGGTGGGTTTTCAAGAACCCAATCTTTTCTTAAAATGATGATTTTGAGTTGAATTCAACTCTATTTTCGAAATTGTTTTTGCCAATGGGTTCCAAACACTTTTAAAAACATTTTCATATAAAAATTTCCAGAATCACCCCTTTATTTCTGGAATAGAGTTTTTGTATCAATTTTGGCCTAGATTCCAAAATTGATGGTTAGGGTGTCGTTGCGCTCGTATTCTTATTGACAGTTCATATTTGAATAGATTTTTTGATTTGGAGAGCCGACAAAAGGGAAGATCCAAGTTTGGGGATAGTTTGTGATTGAAATTGAGGCAAGTGAAATTCTAAACCTTCGTTAAAGCTTGTAGAATCTTGTAATTCTTGTTGTGTGTGTTGGGGAGTAATGGAATTGGTTTGGGTTATTTGTTCACTTTAATCGATCTTAATAATGATGTAGAGGGGTAATAAAATAGCAAATTTTGATGACTTATATCGATGTGATTGATTTAATGATGAATTTGATATATTGCGGATATGTGACGTGATTATCTTGATATGAATTATGTATTGTTATTGAAATCATCATATTCTTGTAATTTGTGTGAACATTGCTTATTTGCATTGGTTTTAATATACTTTGATGAGATTGAAATAATGATTATGTCAAAGGAAAATGGTTTCGGTGATGCCAAAGGAAAATGGTTCTAGCGATTGATGATTATGCCGAAAGGAAATGCTTCCTGTAATGTTTAAGGGGAATGGTTCCGGTGATTGAGATTATGCCAAAGGGAAATAATTTTGATGGATACATGGACCATGTGAGCCCCCATGGGTTCCGGCCTGCTAGTTACTGGATGTGTATCATTAGGACAGACATGCATCATTATAAGTGACATTTCATTGTATTGCCTATCTTTTGCCAATTTTGGACTATGTGTACCCCTTGATGTTTTCGTGATTGATACTATTGATCTTGATATGATTTGACTGAGATATTATTGAGCTATTCCCGATTGTGAGTCACATGATATTCGAAAGGTTTGGTTGGGATGATGGAAGTGGTTGTATTTTATTTAGCTTTGCTTAGTATTAGTAGTCTGCTTGTAGAAAACCGTGTTATTTTGTACTCACTCCTTGCTTCTACACTTATGTAGGTTGTTAGCCCATACCCATGTGATTTCCTCTTTTTTACCATATCTGAGGCTTCGATCTTGAGTGGTTGAGCTAGTTTTTGCATCCTTCTATTGGGAACCTCTTACTCTTTTTATGTTTTAGGTCTTCTTTTGAGAAAAAGACATCTGAAAGTGTATTTTGTTTTGCATATTTTGTATTGCATTCTCGGCTTGCACATGTGACATCTAATTTTGGGGTATTTTGAGTATATTTATCTGTTTGGTTTAAGTTATGCCTTGTATTGTCTTAGTTACTATAATGACCTCCAATGTTATTTCTGTGATTTTATATATTTTTATAGTTTTAGTCCTTTCCATAGCTTCTTTATAGATCTTATATGATGTCGAGATGGATGGCACTCTCCCTAAGGTGTTCGATTGATTTTTGGGGTGGTTTGGCCATTTTTGAGGCTTAAGGCTTGAAAGAATTGACTTTAGTCAACATTCGGAGATTCAGACGTCGTATGAGAATCCTAATGGTTCCATCAGCTTTGGAAGGTCCATTTTGGTCTAGAAGGAAGGTTGGTTTGGATTTCAGATTTGTGCAATTTGTCATTTTTACTTTAAGGTTTTAGCCAAGTTTGACTTGGGTCAACATTTTGAGTAAATGCGCTTGGATGAAAATTCCGTTAGCACGGTTAGCTCCAAAACGACAAGTTTGGTTTAGAATTGTAATGATCCTCCATGTCATTTTTGAATTTAAGCAATTATTTAGTCATTTAGAGCATTTCTATAGCGACCTCAAGTCATTTATGACTTACTATCACTGACTGTTTGGACGTCTAGTTGTTCATTTGGGGTTTAGGCTCATTTTTGCTATTTTGGAGCTTTTATAACTTGAAAAGTTGACTTCGATCATAACTTCAGAAAAATGACCTCAGAATGGAATTCTAAAGGTTCCATCTGCTTTGAAATGGACAAATTGAGCTAGTAGCATGATCGGCATGAGTATCAATGCAATCAGTACGAGTTTAGGATTGTTTGGCACTTTTTTCTTTTAAATTTGGTCTATAGTTGACTGTGGTCAACATTCTTGGAAAATGCACTCGGATGAAAATTCTGACAGCACGGTTAGCTTTGGAATATCGAGTTTGGTTTAAAATGACCCTTTGTTCGCTTTTCAAGGCTTCTGGTCTAATCGCGAGGCCTGTTGTGGAAATTGACTCAAAATGGTACTTGGGTGTAGAACCTATTTTTTATTAAAATGACCTCGTATGGGAATTTTGAATGCACCATTCTGTCTGAAATATCGAATTTGGTGGGGTAGCATATCTCGTCTGTGCACACAAGGTTCCGAATGAATCTCAAACACCCCTTTGGAGGTTTTAGCATGTTAAGCTCTTTCTTGCTCCAGCTGTGTCTAGTACTGTCGCTTAAGTGACCCCTGGTCTCTAAAGTGACCAGCCCACTTGGGCGGGTGAGCGACCAAGCGTCATTAAAGCGATGCCCGTCTTTTAGGTGAGTGTCACTTAATAATCGTCGGGGGTCACTTTTGCAACACCTGAGAGTCGTTCTTAAGACCCATTTTCTAGATTTTATATCATTTTCAAACCTTGTTTTCTCCTTTAATTCTTGGGTGATTTGGGATATTCAAAAGGCTAACTTGAGTAGATTTTCGAGGGAACCCAGTGGTGAGTTCCCCTTTGAGGTAATTTCCCCTTTTTCCTATATTTTTAGTATTCTTGGGCTTGGTAGTTGATCACTTGCTCATCTTAGGTTTAGGGATGCTTTGGTGTGTGAATTGTGTTCCTTGTTGGAACATGAGTTGGGGGTGTTAGTTGGAGCCTATTCTCGGAGTCAATTCCGTGAATTATGGAGCGGGTCCCACAATTCTTAATTTTTGACTTCAAAATTGGCCCATCTCTGAATTTAATAATTTTATTGTCATAACGACCGTATTAACATTGTTGTTGAGAGTGTGGCAGCATTCGGAGGCCGCTTAGAAGGTAAAATGCGCGTGGTCAGTCTATAGGTAGGCTATGATTTTCCCCTCATGAGACTGAGCATGTTTAGGCAATTGTATATTGAATTGTATGAGTTGGATGAGTTGGGGTGTCGAACATGCTAAATTCCTAGAATTCATGTCCTAGGAGCTATTTTGGGAAATTGTTGAATTATTTGAGCATAATTCCTCCTATTATCGTTCATCCGCACCTTGTGTGGTATGCTTTGCCTATGATTATATGTTTGGAAGCATGTTGGGCCTTATTCTAGGCTTAGACTAGTGATTTTCTTAGACTTGTGCTATTTTGGTGATGTTGGGCCTTATAATTTCTCAGACGTCATTTTGGACGGTTAGCTCCTTATAGACTGATATAACTGACTTGAGTCTGATTGTTTGAGACTTAACTAGGCAGTAACACAGCTTGTGACCTTATCTCCATATTTCCCTATTCTTCTATCGGTCCAGTATTGATTGGTTCGTGATTTTTGGAGACTTCACAATGATTCTGGTTGTATATGGTTGGGCGGGAATGATATGCTAATGGCACTCGATTTGGGGTTACTCTCCGTGATGCTTGGTTGGTCGCTGATTTGAATTTGGTTCGAACCCTTTGATAAAGATACCCGATTGAAGTCTGTGGTCTATCTTACTTGTGTTTAGGCTCCTTAGCTACAGTTGCGGTTGAAGTCCAAGGTCTAGCTTACCCGTGTTCGACCCCTTGGCTATAGTTACTTAGTTGCAGTCGGTGGCCTAGCTTACTCGTATCAACTCATTAGTTGCAGTTACCTGATTGAAGTCCATGGTTCAGCTTACACGTGGTTCAATTCATAATTCCCTGAAGAATCATCGGTTCAAGTATTCATCTGCTCTAAACTTTTGGTTAAGGTATGAGAGTTTGGGGGTGGTTTGTTTCAAGTTCGGGAAACAGTGAAATTATTAGAAACCTTTTGGCTCCGTTCATTTTAATTTAGCTTTTCTTTGCTCCTAATGGGCTTATAGGGGTCAGTTCAGGTTGTTACCTTATACTTGTGCACAAGCGTACCCATCGGGTTTATGGGAGCCCAACGGATTTAACTAGATTCTTTCTCCTTATTTGTTAAGTACACTCGTGTATATACCTATATTTACTTCTTGCCCTATCTTTGGTTGTGATCATTTACTCGCACTTCAATTTACTTTTGCTTATCTTTCTCAGTCAGCCAATGATGCCTCTGGGTACATGTTGGTTTGGTACTCATACTACACTCTACATCTATTTTCTTGATGTAGGTCCGAGTACTAGCTACCGAGGTTGATTTGAGCCAGCTGTGGTCGTGATCAGAGGAAAGGGTGAGCATATTGTGTCCTGGATTTACCCATCTTCCTCTGTTTATATATTTTGTCTGTCTTTTGCTTTTTGAGATGGCTCTGTTTCCGTGGTCCACTCTGGGACTTGTACTCTTTTACTAGTAGCTCTATACATGTGACTTTCAGGTTTTGAAAGGGATCTTTGATTTGTATATATTTAGTTTCTTTCGCCTGTTCATGTATGCTCCTATTATTTCTTTATTATTTTAGAGTGTATTGCTAGTCTTCTACCCTGACATCCTATTAATCGCAGTTTCGGGATATGGGTTGGCTTGCCTACTTGTGGTTCGTAGTAGGCGCCATCTTGAATTAAGAAATTGGCTCATGACAAGAATGACCTTTGGTTCGGTTCTTGAGGTGCTTGAAAAAAGTTTTAGGCCGTTTGTGCATTTTAAATGATTTCTTTATAAAGTGATGACTTTGGTCAACATTCAATGAAACGAACTGCGTTGGAAAATCCATCTATTCTTTTTAGTCCGGAATGCTATTTTCAGTTGGGTAGCATGGTCTGTTTGTGTTCACGGGGTTCCAAATGAATTCTAGAACCTCGTTGGAGGAAATCCCATTTCCCCAAAGTTCAGCACCAGTTGAACTGCTGGTGCAAGTAATTTTGTTCTTCACATTTGCGAGCCAGGGGCCGAGATCATGAAGTACTGACTCCTTGGTCATCGCAATAACGGGGATGAGTGTGTAATAGTGAAGGTCATTTTTATTGGGGCTCGCGATCGCGGACCTGGGTCCCGCAATCTCGAAGAGTAAAATCACTGCTTCAGTGAATTAAAATGTCCATTTCCAGCAGCTAAGTCCCATTTTGGGACTTAGTAATTTTGGGTTTTTGATAGCTCCTCTTGGTCGTTTTCAACGATTTATGTTCCGGTGAGTTAGAGATTCTTCTGGGGGCGTTCCAGGAACCTTTCCTTGTCTTAAAAACTTCATAAGTTTTGCATAATTTCGTTGGTTCTTACATTTTTGACTATTCTAGGGCTTGAACTTAATGGGGTTGTTTTGAGCTCTTTCGATGCTCGGAATGTGCCCATTTTTGGGGCACAAGTTCCTTGAGTATTTTGAGACCTTTTGATGGAGTTAGATTCTCGATTTCGTGCGTGGGTACCAATGTCGAATTTTGACTTGATTTTGATTTCATTTTTAATTATAATAATATGAATATCATTGGCTTTGTTTAGATGTTTTCTTTGATAATTCTATAGAGTGGCATCGTTCGGAGGCAGCTTAGAAGGGAAAAACTCAAGTTTAGAGGTTCTTGTGTGATTTTTGCTTTTAGGTAGGTTATGGTTTACTCTTGTTACACTTGGCTTGGTTAGAATTGGTATATTTTGAGTAATATCATGTGATTAGGTTGGTGATTTAGGTGTTGATATCCTTTAGAGAAATTTGGAGCCGATGATCATTGTTAGTAACTAGTTAGGGTTATATCCTTAGAGCCTTAGTCTAGGTGATATCTTGACTTGTTTGCATCGCTTAGAATCCTTATAACTTACTTCTAGGTGGTTTGAACTTAAGATGTTGCTTGTTTGACTTGTTTCGTTTCAGTTGCTCGTTTGTTATGATTTCGTCTTATTCTTGTGCCTTGTTTTCCTTTGTGTGATTTCGACTTATGCTTGTTCCTTGTTTACCTATGATATTGAAATGTTGGGAACAAGGTCGTGCTTTCGGTACACCGGATCCTCAAGTTCGTGTTTTAGTGCCTTTGGTGGGATTTTTGCTTGACTTGGGTAAATACATAATTTTTAGCATGCTACTTGTCTTGATTTGCCTCACCGGTATTAAAAGTCCTTTTTAACGAGATAATAAATAGTGAGACTAAGGCTTTTGGTTGATGAATAAATATGAGGAATTTAAGAAAATATCGTTGATATCTTATTTATGGCAATTCATGGTTGATAAGCTTGAGGGATGATTCCGGGCAACCCCTTTATTGATTTTGGGCTACACTTTCATACTCACCGTTGATAAGCTCGAGGTTTGAATTTTAGGCGGCCCGTTAATACATATTTTGGGTTATTATTTTGATGTTGATGATCTCGAGGTAAGATTCCGGGCGGTCCTTTTATTAATGAGCTCGAAGGCTATTCTGGGCGATCCATGCTACTTTTGAGGGGTATTGATCCATATTTTGTGGATTGAGATTATTAATGTCATTACCTACTTGTTTGGACTTATTGACTACCGTATGATTCTTCCAGTGCCGTCTTTCCCCATAGTTGTAGTTTTATTCTTTTCTCTTAGTATTGCTTGTATCATTGTGCTGCTTATAATATATTTATTCTTTCTGAGCTCGGCCCGCCTATTATGCCTACTGAGTACCTCATGTTTTTGGTATTCATACTGCACTTCTGCATCTTTTTGATGCAACTCTCAGTTCGAGCCACCCCAGTGTGCGCCTAATCATCCGTAGTTGTGCCAGATCCGGATTGTGGTGAGCTCCCAGCGTCAGAGACTTCATACTTTCCTTCTTCTGTACTGACTACTATTTTGTATTTTGGGATAGTCAGTTTTGTATTTTATATTCATATTGTCATCTTTTGTACTTAGTAGCTCCTGTATAGGTGACACCAGGTTCAGGGTTGGTCTAACGTCAGTTCATCATTTTTG
Organism: Solanum dulcamara; assembly: GCF_947179165.1. NCBI lineage: Eukaryota > Viridiplantae > Streptophyta > Magnoliopsida > Solanales > Solanaceae > Solanum > Solanum dulcamara. The sequence goes on along the minus strand of NC_077247.1, from coordinate 24,324,914 downwards.
GTCACTATCGGGTCTTTTGTATATTTTGTATCATATTTACATATCTATACCCTGGCCTGACTTTTCTTTTGTTATATTCTTCTTGTTTCCACCTTATTATGTTATTAATTATTTAATTAGATTAAGGTTTGACTTCCGCTTGACTTGGGTTTGGCTTGCCTACTCAGGGGTTGTAGTAGGCTCCATCATGGCCTGGATTCGGGTCGTGACAATTAATTCCGCATTTACTTCTCGTTGGGTTTTAGGCTGACTCATCTTGGTGGATTAAGGCGAGTGTCATCACTACTGAATTCGGGTTTTGACAATTTCTTACAAACGACATACATCACATGAACTTATGATGTCCAACAGCTAATCCAATTGGGATGAGCTACCTGTACCTTGCTAGGATGTAGAACATATCTATCTATGTGAATGAACTAACTGAGCCTCAAAGTGCTAAAGGAGTTGATCGATAAAGAAGTATACTTAAATCCTATGGTGGCATGTAGTTATGGGACTTGGATTTATGAACGGTTGGTGGTTTCGTAAAGAAGACTCATAGAACTTTAACTTGGTATGTCATAGGTCACCTAACTCTTCATTTTTTGAAAAATATGGTGAAGTTGACCCAAATAAAATCTTGCATCGAAACTCAACCAATAAAGAAGCTTTCAACTCAACTTCATGCTTGAGGTTCTTTATGACATTATTTATCTCCAAAACTCTTCCCACACTATATATTTTACCTTGAGACCTATGGACAATTTGAAATCAACCGGTATGGCCATATACGCATATGAAGAATGGTGTGGGTCTTAGCTTTAGAAATTTTTGTGTTGTTACAGTTGTGTGCTATGGCTTGAGTTGTTGTTTTCAACTGAGTATAAAGCCTTTGAGGCTTCGTATGTTTTTTATATTGTGATGACATAGGATGGGCAAAAGCAATAGGATTTGGTTGTGAGTTAACTGCAGGAAGTTGTTCTTTTTGTAGTTTCTATAGTTGGTGATCTAAGGTAGGGGCAGGTAAGATAGTTTATGGATGCAGTTGGTTCTGTTCCAATGGTGTTGCATCGTATTGCATTCATCATCATTTGATTTTGATTTGCACCTATTAAGCTTATGGGGCTCTAGTAGGTTATTGTGTGTAACTGCTAGTTATTTATATGATTTGTGTTAGGAACAAGGAAGTGGATACAAACTACGCAAGTATTGTTCTAGTGAGCTATGATTTTGTGAAGATTAAAGTTACCTAATTATGGTTTCTATTTCTATTATTTTGTCTTCTTACATGCTCGGTAAATTATTTCATACTAACGTTCCTATTGCCTGGAAAGGCTACATTTATGTCTGGAGGTTATCAGGTAAACAGGAATTCTCGTGCGTATGGTGTAGTTCAGCTGATGGATGGTATGCTCCATTCTTTACGGAGTTTCTGAGTGTGGAGTCCCTATGCTGGCTATTTATTAGTGGTTTCTTTTTATCTTAGAGGCTTATATATGTCTGCTGTTGGTATGTTAATCAGTTGTGGCCTTGTTGGCCGTGTCATTAATTGTGATTTTCAGACAGTGGCCTAGATGGCCTTGTATTGGGTTTTTGTTATAATTTGAGTTTTCTCTTATGTTCCTTTTTGTTTGGTTTGGCCTTGACATCTAGCTAGTATTTTTTAGTTTGTTTTAAGTCTATGTGCTCAATCACCTGCGGCACCCGATGCCAATTGTTCCTCCCTGTATTTGGAGTATGACAATATTTAGTTCATTCCATACTTTTTATTATTCGACTATCAATTGTCCTTTTTAGACATATAAAATTATATTTTTATTTTAAATACCATACTTTTTAAAATTAATTCAGCAGGAGTTCGAATTACCTACCGGTGAAAGGAAAGGTGCCATCATGACCTTATCGATTTATGGCTGGGACAGTTTTTAAGTTAATGAAAGTGCTAGTTTGCTAATAAGTTTAGCTGGCAGTTTAATAAACTTACCATGATTGTCATTCAAGATAGAGATTCACTTTCCTTTCTGATTGATCAGTCAAATCTAAAGAAATCTCTTTGGTGTTGCTGAATCTAAAAGTTCTTATAATACAAGGAAACAAAATAATGAAGGAAAAATATTTTGAAAAGAGTGAGGAAAAATGAAGGTGTATATAACCACAAGTGAAGAAAGCATAAAAGATAACAAAAAGTAAATGTCTTCAAAGTCCTGTTTTGAAATAGCCTTTTTATTAGGCCTTATTTTTGTGTGCACTAATGCTGAGGATAGGGTCTTCAATGTCCATTCCTATGGTGCTAAAGCAGATGGAATTACAGATGATAGTAAGGTAAGACCCAACCATTTTACTTTTCAATGAGTCATTAGTTATTATCAATTCATATGAGTAATAAAACCTAAAAGATCTACAAAATAAGTTCATACACAAACTCGTTCTATTCCTTTTTACTTGTCTCTCTTATTAATTTGGATTTCCTTGAAAAAACACTTTTCTTCTATCTATTTTACTTGATTGTAAAATTATCTTTTGCACTCCGCATAAGAAAACATTAACTAAAAGGATCATTTAACTTACGTGTGATTATCTCAATTTAGTGCTACTCGTTTATACTATATTAATCACTTTTAAAATTTATTAGAATAAAAATGAAGGTGGATATATAATACTAATAAATTATATCATGACTTACTGAACTGACTAATATTTGGGCTAATTATTCAAGTAATTATAACAAGTAAAATTGGTCAGAGAAAGTATAATGAAGATCTTTTTTTTACTAATTACCTATATTGATTATGCTATTAAAATTTTAGTTTCACAATAAATAATTTACGTAGTTAATTAATAATGGGAGCAATATTGAAAGGAAATCATCAATCTCTCTTGATTTTAAAAATGGACTAATAAAAATGAAAAATATTTTAAATATAAGGAATGACAAAATACATATCGAAAAAGTTAATAGTGTCTTTCTTCTAAACAGTTTGCTAGCTATGAAATCGTTCATACTCATTAGGTCTTAAGGCATTATTACAAGGATAACAAAGTTTATTTTGCTGAAGTAATTAATAAAATAATGATCATTGTATATATGACAAATTTAATGTCTAATTAAGTCTTTTTTTATTTATCTATTGTGAAAGGCATTTTTGAATGCTTGGACGGATGCATGCAAATGGAATGGAAAAGCCACAATTGTGATACCATTAGGGGTATATATGGTATATGATGCAATCTTTAGTGGACCATGCAATGCATTGGCCTTGACCTTTGAAATTAGAGGAGATATTAAAGCTCCAAGGGATCCTAAGATATACTGCAAAGAGTCTTGGATTAAATTTCAGCATATAAATTACGTAGAGATTAAAGGACATGGAACATTGGATGGACAAGGGGATTGTGCTTGGGGAAAGCATGAATGCACACCACTTCCTTTTGTAAGTTTCATTTATTTTTATAATTTTTTATGATATTTTTATAATTTTCAGTAAAATTATTTGTGATGAATTCTACTTTCATTATATATCTTTTTAATAAAAATGCTTGTTTGATGAAGGATTATATGAAAGAACAAATTATATGATGTAGACTTTTGAAACAATTTTATGATATTGATTCATTATTGACGTAGTTGAGAATTTAATTTTTGTCACTAAAATCAATTTATTTTCACGACACCTTTATTTTTGTGTTCTTTTTGTGCACTAATTATCTTGTAACAGTTAAATAAAAAATTGAGAAAGATAGTCTCTGTTATTATAAAGGAACTTTATAATTGTGAAAATATATCCTAAACTTAAATGTTCTCAATTTGCACATTCTTTTCGCATCTCCTAACCTAGTTTTAAAGTAGAGAGAAAAATGTAGTTACTTTTTGAAAGACAACAATGAGGCATCTAAGCTAGCCAAGTATCTCAGAAAAGGCATGATAATTTATCAAAGTTTATATTGTTTCCCTCATCATTTTTGTGGTTATAAGATTTTATGTTGCGATTAAATGTGAAGTTGTTAGCTAAATACTATTTCTGATGCCTTTTTTATATATATATTTTGAACCAGACACTTGGATTATATTTTATCAATAATTCGGTTGTGCATGGAATACATTCACTCAATAGCAAGGGTGTACACATCAACGTCTTTGCGTGTGATAACTTGAAATTTAGGCGCGTTCACATTAAGGCTCCAGGTAACAGCCCTAACACCGACGGTATTCACATAGGCCACTCCACGAACATTCAAGTCTTGGATTCTAACATTTCCACCGGAGATGACTGTATAGCTATGATCGCAGGCAGCAAAAACATCAACATTTCAGGGGTAACTTGTGGCCCTGGACATGGAATAAGTGTCGGTAGCTTAGGGCAATTACAAACACATGAAGTTGTGAATCAAATACACGTTCAAAATTGCACTTTCATCGCTACTCAAAATGGGGTGAGAATTAAGACTTGGGCATCATCGAATCCGGGTAGCGCTACAAATATAACTTTTGAGGATATTACCATGATAAAAGCTGGGAATCCTATATTTATTGATCAACATTATTGTCCGTTGGGTCCTTGTAATCAACAGGTAAACTTGTTTTTTCCTTCTTTTTATCATTAAATTTATTTTGTTAGGCATGTCGAAAGTCATTATAAATGATATGTTTTCTCTTAATTGATTCTTGAGTAGAAAACACTATCTTAACATGTGTTTGAAAGAATTATTGAAATAAAAATGACTAATAATAATGTCAAAGTCTTAGATGAAGTAATTAGTATATTATAATATTAAATCAAGTATAGAAAAAAAATGATTTATGTCAATGAATGAGATAAGTCGTTAAAATATTGAAACTTATTTATAACCCAAACACACAAATCTCTTACGTAATGGCTAAAACCAAAATGTACAATTGAATATTCTTTAATTTATATCAAATATTTCTGATTTTACTTTCCTTTAATTATTAGGAAAGCTCAGTGCAAATCAAAGATTTGACATACAAAAACATAAGGGGATCTTCAAGTTCACTAGCAGCAGTTACTTTCAATTGTAGCGCTTCATTTCCTTGTAAGGGAATCATCCTTAATGATATCAATTTGGAGTACCATGGCCCTGGTGGACCTGCGATAGAATTGTGTGCTCATGCCATTGGAAAAGCCACTGGCAAGGAATTGCCTCCAAGTTGTTTAATGTCGTCTTTTCATTCATGAACTTATATATATCGTTGGCTAAAAATAAAATGTTCTATCATTTCGTATAGAATTTCAAGAAAAAAATTGTATTGGACAATTATTCTATTAGTGTTTTAGATAGAAGCTTCTCCTCCTGTGTGATTGTGAACTTTTGAAGTTAGAAATTTGATCAATTTATCATCCCATCGATTTTGATGTTATTTTTAATAACTCTTTCATTATATTTGTTTTCTACATATTTTAATTATGTTTGCGTAATTAATAATAAATTCAGTCATTAGGATTTCTTAGTGGCCTATTTAACTATAGAAAAGGATTTTCTCATGCACAAATAGCTCCATTACATCTTAATATCATAGTCGATTAAGACCACATTTTGAAAAGTTTCTTTTGAAGGCTAGGATGCATCTCTAGCTTAAAAAAAATCCCTGTTGATTGTAAAGAAATGTTAACAAAAAAAAAAAGATACAGAATACACAATTGTTATGAAATTTTGAATGAAATATATTTACGAAAATTGTAACACCCAGTCCTGTCGGAATATTTAATATAGCTCATACCTTCGGGGCAAGACTAAGAGTGATTAATCGACTATGATATTTAATCGACTATGAAATTGTAACACCCAGCCCTTTCGAAATATTTAATATAGCTCATACCTTCGGGGCAAGACTAAGAATGATATGGTATGGAGTATTATATTTATTCAATGGTCATATCTTTAGTTTTGATGACAAGCAAGTTGTTAAAAAATTGAAGTCCGCAACAGTTATGGTAATTTACTTTTTACAAATGTCTCAAAACTTTATTCCTAATCTATCAAGGATTAGAGGGTCCACAACCTATTAAATTGAAGATCTACGAGTCTAATTCTTAACACAATAAACGTTTTGTCAATGTGCCTCACAGTAAAGAAATAATCTTATTTTTGCAAGACAATGCAAGAAGGAACATGAAGTGGGCCTAAGGTCTGTTGAAGATAGATATAGACCCCGTTTGGATAGGCTTTAAGTTGGTCAAAACCAACTTAAAGCCCCTTTTTAGCTTTTGGATGTGTTTGTCTAATACTAACTTTAAATCATAAAGTTCTTAAAGTCAGTCAAAATGGGAAAGTAGGATTCCTAACTTTTTTCTCTAAGTGCTTAAAGTCATTTTTTTTACCATGAAAATTACTTTTATATCCCTTATATATTTTAACCAAATTCCCAAACTACCCTTTTTATTCTTTTAACCCTAAAATTCACATTATTTTCCTCATTTAAGCACTTTTATCCAATCACTCAACTGCTTATTTATAAAAATAACTTTCAGAACTTCAAAGTTCTAAAAGCACTTCATACATAAAAGTTACTTTTTTTAAGTCATCCAAACGGACTCATAATCAGCCACCCTTGTTTCTTCTTCATTTTCATTCACGTTTCAGTTTATAAAAATAGAGAAAATCAAAAAACAAAATTCCTTAAAATACTCCATAGGTCCTTATGATCTTATCTTGCATGCTTCAGAAAAGTTGCTCCACATTGCAAACTCATTATTTTGGCATAATATGATTTCTGTTATTATCTATTACTTTCGGTACTTTTATATTCTGATTATTCTATTTTATCCGTAAAGCTTTCGTTATTTGCTTTTCAAATCGTTTCGAATTTCTTAGCTTTATCTGACCTCTTTTTATTCTTTTATTGAGCCGAGGATCTTTCGGAGACAGCCGTCCTACCTTGATAGGAGTAAGGTCTGCGTACTCTTTACCCTCCCAAACCCCACGTTGTGGAATTACACTGGGTTGTTGTTGTATTCCCATCAATTTTGCTATATATATAGCTTTGTGAGTGTTGTGGCAGTGAGGTACTGTCCTTATATATGTCTTTGTATTATTGTGAGGGTGTATATCAAGGTAAGACTGTTCTTTTATCAGTTTATATCTACTTTAAACCTCAGATAGTATTTTACGATACAAATTCATATCTTTCATTGAATTGTCGTGGTATTTTATATTCTTGTGTATTGATTGAGCCCCTTCCATGTTGTGGTACTACGTGAGTGCAGGCTGAGATTAATAGGCTGCTTGTAATCATCGAAAAAGGTACGTTAATACTATTCTCTTCTTTCGACATCTATCTATATATAATAGGAGAAGCAAAAAGTGCCACCTGTCAGCACCGTAAAACATTGAAATTATGAATTGTTAAAACTATTAAATTAGTTTAAAATTTGAAAATAAAATAAAATTGCAAACACTAAAAAAAGAAGAAAAAACCGAAGAAATATACATGTATCCGTTTGCACCATAACTCCCCTAATACATTTTTTTACTGCTTTTTTTCATAAATATAATTTTGTCAAAATAAACAAAGAGAAAAGAAAAGTCTACACCATACCCATTAAATTTATACTGTAGTAATAGATTGAAAAGATTAAGAGTCCCAATAATCGATATCTATTATATAAGATAAATAAAACATAACAAATTGATCATAAGAAAATGTAAACTGATGTTCTAATAACCGTTAGAAACTTTTATATTAAAATGATATAAAAAGAATTAATAACTGAAAAATAAGACTTTAAAATTTAAAATTTAGTACTTTTAATTTTAGAGATGATTACAACTTCTCCATTTTATCTTAATTCTAGGAGTTCTCAAATTTTCAAAAGATTTTAATTTGGAGAAGTTTTATGAACACTTAAATGTAAAGTTCATAAAGACTTTCTTTCAACCCATGTTGGAAATAAAGCAATAAAATAAAGTAGGTTTGAAATTTTTCTCTCTGTCTTTTCATTATGTAGTGCACGTATATATATACACAACAAAGTCATCTAACCTAACAAAGCTAACCTATTAAACTTTGCCACATGTACAACATTATTCCCTATACAATGTGACTAAATAAATGCAAAACTGAAATTAATTTATGTATAGATTCTAATCCCTATTTCTTTTTTGTATGTTGACAGGTGTCCCTTTTTTGTCCACTTCCTTTTCTCTTTTGTTTCAATGTTCTCTGTAAATATGAGTTTGTGGAAGATGAAATTCCAACACCCCCCCTCAAGGTGGAGGGGAGCTGTGCGACACCCAACTTGCGAAGAACAGAGAAGTGCGAAGGGCCGGTTAACAGTTTGGTGAAGATATCAGTGAGTTGAGATGAAGACGGAACAAAAGATAATGAGATCAAGCCAGAAAGGTACTGTTGGCGAACGAAATGGCAATCTAATTCGACATGCTTGGTTCGTTCGTGAAAAACTGGGTTTTTTGCGATGTGGATCGCCGATTGACTGTCGGAATGTAGCGGAACTGGAAGCGACGGTGAAATGGAGAAATCATCAAGTAAACGGACCAACCAGGTTAGTTCCCCAACAACTCGTCTCATAGATCTATACTCTGCTTCAGCGGAGGATAAAGAAATTGATGATTGTTTTTTCGACTTCCAACTAATAGGACATCCCCCAAGAGTGATGTAAAACCCACACACAGATCGACGAGAGTCAGGGCATGAACCCCAGTCCGAGTCACAAAAAGCCAAGAGATCGAGTGAAGGTGAACTGGAGAAGAGAAGGCCTTGGCTAGGAGCAAGTGTAAGATATCGAATAACCCGTAATCCAGCTAAAAAATAGGGAACACGAGGCTTGCACATGAATTGACTGAGATGATGAACGACAAAGGACAGATCTGGGCGTGTGTGAGTTAGAAAATTTAATTTTCCTAACAGACGTCTGTAAACAGTGGGATCAAGAAGAAGGTCACCTTCATCAGATTTGAGCTTGTGAGTAGGATCCAGAGGAGAGTTGACAGTAGGAGAGGCCTGGTTTTCAAATTCATCCAATAACTCCAAGGTATATTTCTTTTGACACAAAATGATGCCTTGTGGTTCACGAATGACTTCCATGCCCAAAAAAAATGAACTTTCCCCAAGTCCTTTACTTTGAATTCGGAGTCCAAAAATTGCTTAAGTGAAGATAGTTCAGTAGGATTGTTTCCTGTCAATAATATGTCATCAACGTAAATTGCAACCAGAGAGATGAAATCCTTGTCCTTTTTATAAAACAAAGAGTAATCATTTAAGGAAGAAATATATCCTTTGAAGTTTAAGGCTGCAGTTAATCTTGAATACCACTGCCTTGATGCCTGTTTGAGGCCATAGAGAGATTTCCTTAATCGACAAACCAAATTAGGATTAGGAGGCTGGATTCCAGGGGAAAACCTCATGTAAACTTCTTCATTTAACTCACCATGAAGAAAAGCGTTGTTTACATCAAGTTGATAAATGGGCCAATCTTTCTTAACTGCTATAGTAAACAAACATCTGATAGTTGTCATTTTAACAACTGGAGAAAAAGTCTCAGTATAGTCAATTTCCTCTATTTGTGTATCCCCTCTTATCACAAGCCTGGCCTTGAGTCTTTCTATACTCCCATCTGACCTGTTTTTGACCTTGTAGACCCACTTGCATGCTAAAGCCTTATGACCCACAGGTAGTTCCATAACATCCCAAGTCTTGTTGTCAATCAGAGCCTCAAATTCAGTGGACATTGCCTGTTGCTAGCCAGGATGTAGTGCTGCTTGTTTATAACTTGAGGGTTCTGTTATGTTTGAAATAGAATTGAGTAGATGCTGATTAGTCATAGAAAGGGCTGAGAAGGGTAAAGTTTGAGGATGAACAGTTGGGATAAAGCAAGAAGAAGTTAAGTTGGTAAGGAAAACAGTATTGCAATAATAATCTTTAAGATAAGAGGGCGTGTGAGTTGGCCTGCCTGATTTAGTAGTAGAGATTGTAGATAGAATATTTTGTGGAGGTAGAGGAATATGTGAATGGTGAGGGGTTGATTCTATGGCAGGAGGCGCAATAGGTGAAGGAGTGCTGTCAAGAGGTAGGACAGGTGAAGGAGAAGATTGGTCAGAAGGAGAGGGTTCTAGGATAGATGGTGAAATAGTAGGAGAAAAGGAAGGAGAATTAGGGAAGAGATCAGGGTGTGAGACATCAGGTTCTGAAAAGGATTCTGAGTGTTGATCTAATGATGGAGTGGGGTTAAAATTATGAGAAAATATAGGTGGAGGACTAGAATGAGTAGAGAATGGAAATGAATGTTCATGAAAGACTATATTTCTGGAAAATAAAATTTTCTTAGTGTTGAGGTCCATGATTTTATAGCCTTTCTTTCCAGTGGGATAACCAAGAAAAACCCCTTTAATAGCTCTAGGTTCTAATTTTGATCTATGACTTGGGAGAGTTGAAACATAGCATAAACAACCAAAGGTTCTTAGAAACTCATAGGATGGTGGCTGATTATATAAGATTTCATATGGAGTTTTGAATTGTAGGACACTAGAAGGGAATCTGTTTATTAAGCTAGTAGTAGTGAGGAGACAATCTCCCCAAAAGGAAACAAGAACTTTTGATTGGTACATTAAAGCTCTACAAGTTTCAAGAAGATGTCGATGCTTTCTTTCTACAATTCCGTTTTGTTGAGGTGTTCCTACACATGAAGTCTGATGTAAAATCCCTTGATTTTTAAAAAATTCAGAAGTGCTATGACTGCTTCCTAATTCTAAGGCATTATCAGACCTAATAATTTTAACTTGGGTTTTGAACTGTCTTTCTACCATTTTGAGGAAAGTTTTAAGAATGAAGAAAGCATTGCTTTTGGTAGTCAATAAAAAGGTCCAAGTTCCTCTACTATAATCATCTACAATGGTCAAGAAGTACTTAAATCCATCATAAGTAGTTGTTTTATAGGGTCCCCATGTGTCAATGTGAATGAGTTCGAAAATGGATTTGGTTTTAATAGAACTTAATTTAAAAGGTAATCTTGTTTGTCTTGCTAAAGGACAAATATCACAAGGAAGTTGAAAATGACAATGAATAAAAGCAGAAACTGACTTGATATTTTTCATTGATGAATAGGGTAAGTGGCCCAATCTCTTGTGCCACAGAGTTACATCAACTTGCTTAGCTACTACTGAATTGGAAAAAGATAAACTAACATCTTTCGTAGAAACTGGAATAACAGAATTAAAAGTAGGAACAACATCATTTTTCTTAAAACTTGGAAAACTAAGAAGGCTATGTTGTTGATGGCTGAACTTAGTGCTGGGAGATTTGAGTAGATAGAGACTTCCATGACATTCACCAAGAACCTGAGGCCTCTTCATGGAAGGGGCCTGAAAGACACAATTTGTGGAAGAGAACATTAGATGACATTTATATTGCTGACAAAGTCTGTTAACAGACAGAAGATTATAATTAAAATCAGGAACTAAAAGCACATTTTCTAGAATAAGATCTGGTAAAAATTTGACACTCCCTTTGTGAGTGACTATTACCTTTTGTGAATTTGGTAGATTAACACTTAAAGGTGTAAGAAAAGGAGTTAGATTAAAAAAGATTGAGGAGTCAAAAGCCATATGTTGGGTTGCCCCTGAGTCAATGATCCAGGAATTGAATTTAATATGAGCAAAACAAGACAGAATATGGTGTAAGGGATTAGTTATACCAGAGCATGCTACACTGTTGGCAACAACTTCTGCTCCTGAACTTGTAGGACCTGATTGGCTAACTTTAACTTGTTGCAAAAGATGAACCAATTGACTGAACTGCTCCTGTGAAAATTGTTGATTGTTCCCTGCATAGTCATTGTGTTTCTCTTCGGCAAACACTGCATTACTATGTGCCAAAGTCTGATTTCTTCTTGTCTTTGTGAATTTAAAATCTGCAGGGAAACCTACAATCCTATAACACTTGTCGATGCTATGACCAGGTTTCTTGCAATGTGAGCAAGTCAGGTTGTTCTTTCTTGTATCAAATTTCCCTTTTTCTTTTTGCTCATAGTTTCCATGTTTCTAGTTATACTGATCATAGTTGGAAATTTTTTGAATAGGCTGATCATAGGGTGTATATTTGTGTTGGTTTATTTCCAAAAAAAAGGATGATTCACTAGGGTACTGTTGATTTACATAAACCTCCCTTTGTTTTTCATCTTGAATTAAGATAGAATAGGCCACATTCACATTAGGGAGAGGTGAGATAATCAACATATTTCCTCTAACTGATGCATATGAATCATTTAGACCCATCAGAAAATGCATAAGTCTCTCATCTTGTATAGATTTGGTCAGTTTGTCCTTTCCTCCACAGATACAATTACATCCACAATTTATGTCAGCATTAAGAGTGTCTAGCTCATCCCAAAGTTTCTTCAACTTGGTAAAATATGTTGCTATATCATTAGATCCCTGAACTAAATCACTTAGTTCCTTTTGGAGATGGTATAATTTAGCCCCATTTGATTGACCAAACCTTTCTTCAAGGTCTGTCCATAAAGCTTTAGCAGTTTTTGAGTATATGACACTATCAGAAATTTCTTTTGAAAGTGAATTTAAGAGCCAAGATAACACCATGTCATTACACCTGCTCCACAATTTGTGATCTGTGGAATAAATAGCAGGTTCTTTACATGTGCCATCTATAAAACCTATTTTATTTTTGGCTGATAAAGCAATGAGAACTGACCTACGCCAGCCTCCATACCCTTTTCCATCAAAAGTGAAATTCACCAGATTCATACCAGGGAAATCTGATGAATGAAGATAATAGAGATCACTGGAACCCATTAACTTGGATTCATCCACCTTAGCTACCTCAGTTGATTCATCACTCATGATGGAATAAGAATCAAAGGAGTTTTAGCAGAAATTGAAAATACAAAAAAATAATGAAACCGTGAACAAGAACAGTGAAGAGAAAATCTGAAAATTAGCAGGATCTGAAAATTAGCAGAAAATCTGATACCATGTTGGAAATAAAGCAATAAAATAAAGTAGGTTTGAAATTTTTCTCTCTGTCTTTTCATTATGCAGTGCACGTATATATATACACAACAAAGTCATCTAACCTAACAAAGCTAACCTATTAAACTTTGCCACATGTACAACATTATTCCCTATACAATGTGACTAAATAAATGCAAAACTGAAATTAATTTATGTATAGATTCTAATCCCTATTTCTTTTTTGTATGTTGACAGGTGTCCCTTTTTTGTCCACTTCCTTTTCTCTTTTGTTTCAATGTTCTCTGTAAATCTGAGTTTGTGGAAGATGAAATTCCAACAACCTCCATTCTTTCTTTTTAATGGGGCTTCCTCTCATTTTCAATGTAATTTGGTGGAAATATTTGATACGTGATTCATCAGTCTTTCTTGATTACACCAAAGTATATGCTTGTCTATTTTGACGATTAAATCAGTCTAATCAATTTTATTTGCTTTGTTAATACTTTCTCTTATACATGATGTAGATGTATGCTTCATGGATATTGACAGAGCAAATCTCTGTTAATTGGAGATGAAGATCTTGCAAATCCAACAATATGGTAACAATAGCAGTTAATTTAATTAGGAATGTAAAATTCTTGCTGATTCCTTTAAAATTTTGTAAAGTTCGATGGTTGCAATTTGTACAAAAGCAGATCTCATATCTCGACACTTCTGATGGAAGAACAATCGGTTAAACTTATCCCCTCATCAAGTACAATGACAACATCAAGCCTGAATTAGATTTTAAATTTAATGTTTGAGATGTATTCATGATTACTCGTGGTAGAAACAGGGCGTGTTGAAGTTATAAAGAACAGGGAGAAGCAAAAAGATAGCATTGGGACAGTCACATTCGGAATGTCCTGGGGCACGAGTTTTCTATCCAATTGGGAAATGTGTTCACTATTACTCCATAAAAGGTAGAACTAAACCAAGGTTGTCTGTATGTTATTCCTAGCCTTTTTTTGTTGGGAAAGGAGGTTGACTTAGGCTGGCAATGTTATATATTGACTTTTACTTTTTTTTCAATAATTTCATTCTTCAAATTTTGTTTAAGTTAAGACTCACTAATTAAATAGTGAACAATTTAGTAAAAAAAATATGAAACATAAAAGCTATTTCATAATTACATAATTCGTTGTTTCTATTCATATAAATTTGGTTATGGGAGTGGGGAGAAAGGGAGAGGAGGGAGTACATTTCATTGAGAAACAAAATAATAGTTGGATCTTTGTAAAGTAAGAATGAATTAACATACTAGAACAAGCCATCACAATCTAAAATGACTAAAAATAATATTTTTATATTTTTTGCGCATTCCTGAGTATGAATTTACTTTTTACCTTCTTTAAAAATTTTCAAATTTTAACATTTAGTTTAACTAAAAAGAAAATAAATTAATATGGAACACAAAGAAAGAAGAAAAATAAATTTAAAAATAAAAATTAATATCTAACAAAAGAATAAATCAAGGAACTTAAAAATATAAAAAAATGGGACAGTTTGATAAAAAAATAAGACATTTTTACTTGGGATGGTTATGAATAGCACAATTCAAAAAATTCTTAATTTTATCTTCAAAATATATATATCTACATTAGGATAAATTACAAAGTAGCCAAAACTCACTCTCCAAAACATGCCGATATATTTCTTCATGAAATCAACACTCCCTTTTTTCTTATATATTTCTTATTTGAGTTTGTTTGATATGCACGAAGAGTTCTTCAAAAGAATGTTATATATTTTCTGAATATAAAAGTTTGTTTATATTTGTTAAATTATAAGAATGATACGGATATTTGGATGATTTCTATTATTTTTTGAATATAAAAGTTATTATTGTGATCAATACAAATTATATTGGTTAATTATTACTTCTATTGTACTAGCAAAAAAGAGAAAGAAGTTAAGTGTTTTGATAAATAATGTGCAAATCATTTTTCGGATCTGGAGGAGCACTGATAATATAACTTCAAACTACATTAGAATAGTAGCAACTACCATTTTTTTGTAATAGTAAGCTCATATAATTCATGTATCTTTTAATATAATATCTTTCTTTCTTCTACAAAATAAATATTTTATTAATAATTTTGTTTCTAAACTGTATATAGAAAATTATATATCGCCATATCAGCTTTTCAAACGTTAAACTTGAAACATGTTGTAACATGATAAAAACATGTTTTCAAATGACAAATGTTTTCAAAGAATGTAAAAACGTGATAAAATAAATAAATGCAGATGTTTTAACGAAAGTTTTAAACTTAATTACAAAAATAAATAAAATTTTTGACTTCTAAGTTGAGAAGAAAGTTACAAATTAATAAATTATGTAATATATTCAAGTGATCAAACTTTTTTAGTTTTATGCTTAGTATTATCATAATTGTAGAACTTTTCTTAGTCATATTTTGTTTATATCTTTGTTATTCTAAAAGGAGGATAATATGGATGGAGTGAAAATAATTAAATTAAATAACATTAAAAAATTATTAACAATTTTAGACAATGAATTGAACTTATATATTGCTTTGTTTTCATAAGTATTCTATTAAAACTTATTAAGGTGTAAATGCTAACAGACTTGCATATATTAGTTTTCCATATCTGTTAATTTCTCCTTTTCAATGATTTCTCTTTCTTCGATTACGTGATCATTTGATAAACATAATCGCAACTAATAATTTATTGACAATTTTATAATTCAACTTACTATAAAATGATATCGTAAAGTTTTTTTAAGGCTTAAACTCAAGATCTCTAAATAAAGATATTTCGATAAAATATTTCTCATTTCTCAACATCGATCGAATATAGAATTCAAATCAAGTAATATTATATCTAAATCCATCGAACTCTATACAACATCAAAGTATTGGATTCAAATAAAGCATGCATAAATATTGCTATCAAAACTAGTTAATATATCGTATATGACTAATGTATTTTGATAAAATAATTTTAAAAAATATATAAATTTGAATTTTACTTACAAATTTTATTCAATTGTTTAAAAATTACTTCTCTTCATATTCAATAAATATTAATATTTTTTGTTTCTTTTCTATGTCAAAAATATATGTGAACAAACATCTTAGTTAACTATAAGAGGATCTAATAAGGTGTGTGTGCCGGGAAGATAAATATATGAATTTGAAAAGAAAAAAAATCTTAAGCTAATAATAAGTATTTCACATTTTCAACTCTTTCAGCCCTGTTTCAAGAAAAGATCATTTCCAAACTACTACGATTTATGAATTAAGAATTTATATAAATTTTAAATATATATTTAAAATAAAAATTTATGATATGTTTAATAGAGAAAACAATTGGATTGTGCAGAGAGAAACATGAGGAATCATTATTGTTGTTTGTGTTGATCATAGGTTGATTAAATTATTATTTGAAAATAGATTTATACAAATATCATTCAACTATAAGAATAATATAGTAGTAAAATACCACATAATTGCATGATTATTTTTAAATATCATATAATTGATATATGATTTTTAGAAAAATTAAAAGTTAAAATTTTAAAAATTGACTAGCATGTCTACAATTTGACATTCAAGTGATTAAAATTTTTTAGTTTTATGTTTTGCATTATCATAATCATAGGGATTTTTTAATTAAATTTTATTTTAATCTAACAATTAAATTATCTTATTATTCTATCAAGAAGATAATATGAATTGTGTGAGAAATCATGTAATTGACTTGAAAATATGAATAATCATAAACTTTATATCAGCCCATGCATAATTCATATAGATAATATCATTAGGAAGCATAATTGAAAATACTCATAATTTACATCATAAACCTTAGAAATCAAAATAGGAGTATTCATGAAAAAACTCTTCAATTTAATGCAATAACCATTAATTTATATCAAAATTGACTCATGATCATACTTTAAATCAAAATTCATGCAATAGGAATAGAGATCATAAAACCCATAAAATACCAAATTTTAATTTAATAGAAAACCTTGAGAAATTGATTGAGCTTCATGCATGAAAGAACCCATGGATCAATACCCACATACCTTAAGTGAGAACACCAAATAATTTAGAAAAACTTGAGAGTTTTGATGGAGAGCTTGAGTGAATTTACTTGAAGTATTCAATGGAGTCCTTGAGTGTCACGCCCCGGGAGGGTACCCTAGACATAACCGACACCCGAAGGCCATTTCTGACCTCCGAGCGAACCACCTGGTCCAGTCACACATTCATTCAATCACGTTTACTTAGCGGAAGTTCAATTAATGAAATACTATTCGAAATATAAGGGCCGAAGGCCAAACATTTACAATCCAACAAGACAATAATAAGACTCCTCGAATTAGCCATTCAACCTTCCCACACTCCAGTCTATGAAGCCTCTATCCAAGTCTAAAAGGTGTCAATGACAAGTCCATGGCTACCAACAATCTAAATAAAAGAAAGGACAACAAAACTGTACAAGAAGGCTCAATATCCTCCGGGAACTAGGAGGACTCACCGACTGGATGGAAGTGTATGTGGATCTTCAACGGAGCGCCGGTTGATGATCTCTAGTACCTGTCTCTGCATCATGACACGATGCAGGCCAAATGACGTCAGTACATGGAATGTACGAGTATGTAAAATGGCCGAATACAATGAGCATCAAGGAAGAATTAATCAACTCGGAAGCTCAACTCAAGAGGGATAACAACTCAATCAAATGTCCTAAGTCTAAACAAGAATATGATTTAGACGGGACCAATCATATGCAATTCAACTCAATCTGACTCAGAGTACTATCAAGACCTATTTGAGAGTTTCTCTTAACCGACAACCATCACTTATGAGCCAGTGAAAGTACAATAAACCGACGTTGTTGCCGCGTCCGTTCATACTTTGCCAGGGTATGAACGAATCAACAAATCATGGATCCAATCCAACAAGGTCCTATAATGTCAGGACAAATCTCTCGGGGAAGCATCCGACTTTAATGGTTCCATCCCCCCTACATTTGGCGACGCAGTTATTGGGTTCGAGTATGGACTATACTCTTGCCCAAATCGGTGCTCGATACTCCTCCCAAGACTCAATGCTCATAAAACTCCATCAAATCAACTCAATCAAATCACATCAACAAGTTTTATTATAACCTTGTCAACTTATCAACTCTATCACAATCGAATCTCTTCAAATCATACTATTCGATCAATCTCAATTATATCATTCAAAAGAAATTTAAATGCACATATATAGCATCATCTAGATATAATCAACCATTTCTTTCATCCATTTGAGAAATCCTTGAGGCTTATCACAATTTCAAGACTTTAAATGGACATTTCCTATTGAGCAACATTCTCAAGAAAATGACAACCTCTATCATAATCTACATAGTAAGAAGATAAATAGACATATTTCACAACTCACCTTTCATCAACTCAATTTGGGAATTTCTTAACTCAACAACATCAATACATATAGAATCAAATAAATAGGGAACACAACTCATTAAACTTAGACCATATCGAGAAACTCCATTTTTCATGAACATCTAACCTCAAAGCAAGAATAGGGCACACGGGTGGACTCAACCCATGTTTTGGATAGTCTTACATACCTTAGTGAAGACTTGAAGAAAACCTTGTGGTTGGGTCTTCAATGGAGGACTCCAATCTTGAATCTCTTGGGACAACTCTTTGTTGAGAATGAAGAAGAAGAAGATGATGAAGAAGAGAGAGGGAGAGAGGAAATTTCTAGGGCTTTTAGAGAGAGAGTGGGGGATGAAAAAATGATCCTCAAAATGCTAAGGCTGATACATATATAATTTGGGACAATTCCCAAATTGCCCCTTCTTAAAAGTTTTGAAAATTAGGCCAAAACGCCCTTGGTGCGATAGTGGCGCATCGCGCCCTTACAGCGCCAAGGCCAATTACGCCTAAAACCTGCAAAACTTTTAGTGTCGCGTCGCGCCAGGGACCAAACTACTGAGGCATGTTTCTAGCGCGATAGTGGCGCGTCGCGCCCTTATAGCGCCAAGGCTAAAGTTTCTGGGTTTTGGAATTTGGATTGAAAAACCTTGCACAACTTTTAGTGGCGCGTCGCGCCAGGGACCAAACTACTAAGGCATATTTCTGGCGCGATAATGGCGCGTCGCGCCACTGCGGCGCCAAGCCTAGATTTCCAGTAGTTGAACCCCAGGCCTGAAATTCCTGCCGTGCTAGTCCGTCTTAGGATCTTCATACCTTTTAACTCCGAACTCCAAAAATTACCTTCTTGGTGGCGTTGGAAAGAAGACTCGATGACCTCTAATTTAATAGGTCGTGGGCCACCTATATTTCCATCTCTCAAAAGATAGGGTCGTTAGAAGTCGACTCCTCATACAAACTCGTCCTAAAACTTAGCCACAGTGAACCTTCTTGGTCTTAGCTTGGTCCTAAGGGCCCTACCTATCCTCCAACACTTTTCAATTACTCGGGGACTCATCTTAACTCAAGCACATATACTTCGAAATAATTGAGTTAGACCCTACACGAATACAACAAGGGTCTGAATCTTAGGAAAATTTTTGAGGGGTGTTACATTATCTCCCCCTTGGGATCATTCGTCCTCGAATGACGAGTGACTAAGAATGGACTCAGAGTACAAATCGCAATCAAAATTCAATCAATCAACCAATCAAATTCTCAATCAATTATCAATCAAGACTCAAAATGCACAAATGAATTTAATGTCAAGGAAAGGGACATTACCTTCGACATCCTCCTCGGTAGGCACGAATAGATGTGGATACTTAGATTTCATGGCTTCCTCCGCTTCCCATATGGCTTCCTCAACAAGTTGATTTCTCCACAGAACTTTGACCGAGGCGATCTCTTTGTTCCTCAGTTTGCGAATCTGGCGATCAAGAATTTGGACTGGGACCTCTTCATAAGACAAGCTATCTTTAATTCCAATACTGTCAATGGGGACTACCAACGAGGGATCGCCCAAACACTTTTTCAATATTGAAACGTGGAACACCGGATGAATAGAAGATAGCTCTGAGGGTAAGTCCAACTCATAAGCAACACTCCCGATCCACCTCAAAATTTGGTACGGACCAATATATCGAGGACTAAGTTTCCCCTTCTTTCCAAACCTCATGACACCTTTCATGGGTGACACTTTCAAATACACCCAATCATCCACCTCAAACTCTAAGTCTCTCCTCCTCACATCGGTGTAAGATTTTTGGCGGCTTTGGGTTGTCTTTAGCCTCTCTCGGATAACTCGTACCTTCTCCATGGATTGATGAACAAAATTGGGCCTAATCAACTCGGCTTTACCAACTTCAAACCACCCAATGGGCGATCTACACCTCCTCCCATACAAGGCTTCATAAGGGGCTATTTGAATGCTTACATGATAGCTATTGTTATATGTAAACTCTATGAGAGGCAAGTGATCATCCTAGTTTCCCTTGAAGTCAAGCACACACGCCCTCAACATATCTTCAAATGTCTAAATGGTGCGCTCTGCTTGGCCATCTGTCTGGGGATGGAAGGTTGTACTCAAGTTCACCCTCGAACCTAATCCCTTCTGAAAGGATTTCCAATATTGGGAAGTGAATTGAGCTCCTCTGTTTGAGATGATAGACAAAGGGACCCCATGCAATCTGACAATCTCCTATATATACAACCTTGCATAATCTTCTATGGTATCAGTAGTCTTAATCGCCAAGAAGTGAGCTGATTTCATCATTTTATCCACAATCACCCAAATGGAATCATGTTGCTTTCGGGATTTCGGCAAGCCTATAATAAAGTCCATGTTGATCACCTCCCACTTCTATTCTGGAATTTCTATTTTTTGAGCTAAACCACATGGCCTTTGATGCTCAACCTTCACTTGTTGACAATTCGGGCATTTCGAAACGAATTCCGCAATATCTCTCTTCATTCCGCTCCACCAATAGATTTCCCTCAAGTCATGGTACATTTTTGTAGAGCCCGGATGAATAGAGTATCTAGAACTATGCGCTTCGGCCATAATCCTCTCTCGAACATCATCAACATCTAGCACACACAATCTATTTTGGTACCGCAATACACCATCTCCCTCTTGGGTAAAAACCATTACCTCTTGTTTGTGAACAACTCCCTTCAATTGGAGGAGGACGGGATCTTGGTCTTGCTTCTCCTTCACCTCTACCATAAGTGAGGATGTAGACCCATCCTGAACTGTAACTCCGCCTTCATTGTTCTATTCCAGATGAACTCCCAATCGGGCTAACCTATGTACTTCCTTCGCCAATTCCCTCCTTCCCTCCTCCACATGGGTAGTGCTACCCATAGACAACCTGCTAAGGGCATCAATAACAACATTAGCTTTACTGGATGGTAGAGGATGCTTATGTCGTAGTCCTTGAGTAGCTCAAGCCATCTCCTTTGCCTTAGGTTGAGTTACCTCTGGCTGAAGACATATTGCAAGCTCTTGTGATACCGCAATACACCATCTCCCCCTTGGGTAAAAACCATTACCTCTTGTTTGTGAACAACTCCTTTCAATTGGAGGAGGAAGGGATCTTGGTCTTGCTTCTCCTTTACCTCTGCCATAAGTGAGGATGTAGACCCATCCTAAACTGTAACTCCACCTTCATTGTTCTCTTCCAGATGAACTCCCAATCGGGCTAACCTATGTACTTCCTTCGCCAATTCCCTCCTTCCCTCCTCCACATGGGCAGTGCTACCCATAGACAACCTGCTAAGGGCATCAGCAATAACATTAGCTTTACTGGATGGTAAATGATGCTCATGTCGTAGTCCTTGAGTAGCTCAAGCCATCTCCTTTGCCTTAGGTTGAGTTCCCTCTGGCTGAAGACATATTGCAAGCTCTTGTGATCGGTGAATACGTCGAGATGCACTCCATACAAGTAGTGGCGCCAGATTTTAAGCACGAATACTACAGCTGCCAGCTCAAGGTCATGAGTTGGGTAATTCTTCTCCTGAACCTTAAGATGTCTCGAAGCATAGGCTATCACCTTTCCCCTCTACATCAGTACACAGCCCAACCCGATTCTAGATGCATCACAATAGACCACAAAGCCCTCTGTCCCATCGGGCAGAGTTAGAACAAGAGAAGTGGTTAGCTTGGTTTTTAATTTCTGGAAACTCTCCTCATAAGCATCAGACCATTAGAACTTAGACTTCTTTTGGGTCAGCTTAGTCAATGATGATGATATGGATGAGAATCCCTCTACGAACCTTCGATAATAGCTGGCCAAACCTAAGAAGCTTCTTATCTCCGTCGGGGATATGGGTATGGGCCAACTCTTCATTGCCTCAATCTTCTGAGCATCAACCTGAATACCATCTCCAGATATAATGTGGCCTAAGAAGGCCACTGATGCAAGCCAAAATTCATATTTAGAGAACTTTGCATACAATACCTGGTCTCTCAAAGTTTGCAAGACGACTCTAAGATGATGGGCATGCTCCTTCTCATTCTTGGAGTAAACCAGAATATCATCTATGAATACAATCACAAACATATCAAGATACAGTTTGAATACTCGGTTCATGAGATCCAGAAAAGCGGCGGAGGCATTAGTCAACCCAAAGGACATGACTAAGAATTCGAAGTAGCTATAACGAGTACGAAAAGCAGTCTTCGGAATATCACATTCTCTCACCTTCAACTGGTGGTAGCCGGATCTCAAGTCTATCTTTGAGAAACAAGTGACACCTTGAAGTTGATCGAATAAGTCATCTATTCTGGGGAGAGGGTATTTGTTCTTTACGGTGACCTTATTCAGCTGTCTGTAGTCGATACACATTCTAAGGGACCCATCTTTCTTTTGAACAAACAGGACCGGAGCTCCCCATGGTGAGACACTCGGCCTAATAAATCCCTTATCTAATAAGTCCTTCAACTGCTCCTTCAACTCTCTCAACTCAGCTGGGGCCATTCTATATGGAGGAATTGAGATAGGCT
This sequence comes from Solanum dulcamara, assembly GCF_947179165.1. Classification (NCBI taxonomy): domain Eukaryota; kingdom Viridiplantae; phylum Streptophyta; class Magnoliopsida; order Solanales; family Solanaceae; genus Solanum; species Solanum dulcamara. The sequence continues at coordinate 24,301,980 of NC_077247.1, read as the reverse complement.
GGGTATCAGAAAGAACATCAATCCCGAAGTCGATCTCCCTATCAGGAGGGACTCCAGACAGATCTTCAGGAAAGACATCCGGAAACTCGTTGACAATCGGAATCGACTCAAGGGATGGAGACTCAATGCTGTCATCTTTCACTCGGACAATGTGATAAACACACCCTTTTGAGATTAGCTTCCTGGCCCTAAGGTATGAAATAAACTTACCCTTAGGCGCAATAGGACTACCCTTCCACTCTATGACAGCCTCATTTGAGAATTTGAATGCGACAATTTGAGTTCTATAATCAATAGAGGTATAACAGACATAGAGCCAGTCCATGCCAAGGATCACGTCAAAGTCAATCATGTCCAACTCAACTAGGTCGGCCAAGGTATCCCTGTGATAAATGGACACAGTGCAATCTCTATAGACTCTCTCAGCTAAGACAGAATCACCGACAAGAGTGGCCATACTAAAAGGCTCAAGAAGACATTCAGGAATTTTATTGAATTTACTAGCCACATAAGAAGTCATAAAAGATAGGGTGGCACCCGGATCCATCAATACGTAACAATCGAAAGAAGAGACTCGAATCATACCCATCACAACGTTTGGAGAGTTCTCCTGATCTTGGCGACTGCCCATGGCATATAGGCGGTTTGTACCTCCACTCATTCCTGAAGTAGCGCCTATCTGATTACCCCTAGCTGGTGGTGCAGTGGTAGAGAACTGGGCTCTATTCCCCCATGTTGGGCACTCCTTCTGAAAATGGTCTATTTGGCTGCATTTATAACAACCCATCCTTCCCGCTCTGTACTCTCCCAAGTAAAGCTTACCACACTTGACACATGGTGGCTTCCCTTGTGCACCTTGACCCATGCTAGATTGGGGTTGAGAACCCTGTGGTCTGAAATTCTGGCGACTTTGTCCCTACTGATCATACCGGTCCTGCGGTATCAGTGCATTGGCGATAGATGAGGCGTAGTTGGAAGGCCTCTTCTGGAAGAAGGACCTATTGCCCTTGCTTTGCCTCTGCTCATTCTCATGCCCAGCTGACCTTGAATTTTTGCTCAGGTGCTCTTCTCTGTCTTTTCCTTTCTCCTCCTCTACCTGTTGAGCATACACCATTAATCTGGAAAGATCCATATCCGAGATCAACAATTCTGCCTTGCACTCCTTCTTCACATGCCTCCCTAATCCGGAGACGAACTTCCTCATCCTTGACCTCACATCTAGAATCATTTCTGGAACATACCTGAATAGTTGGATGAACTTTAGGCCATACTCCTTAACTGACATACCTTCCTGTTTCAGGTTTACAAATTTCTCCACTTTTACTTCCCTCAATTCTCGGGGAAAGAAGTGGTCAAGGAAGGCTCCCTCAAACTCATCCCATCTAGCAGGTTCAACATCCTCACCCCTACTCTGTTCCCATTGGTTATACCAAATGTTTGCCACATCTTTGAGTTGATAAGACACCAACTCGACCCCCTCGATTTCTGTAGCATGCATAGCTTTCAAAATCTTCCACATCTCATTGATAAAGTTTTGGGAATCTTCATCGACCTTAGAACCCGTGAATGCCGGTGGATTCATCCTCAGAAAGACTCTAATTCTAATGGCAGCATATGGCTCCTGGGAACTTGAGTTGAGAGTCGGCAAACTCTGATTACCATTTCGAGCAGCTATTAGTTGCGTGAACATTGCAATTGTCCCTCGAAACTCAACCTCTGATGTGGGTGCAGATGGGGTAGATGGAACTTGAGGTGCCTCCGCATATCTCGTGGGTCGGCCTCTATCCCTTGATAGGCGTGCCTCTGACTGTGGTATCCCTGCATTATCAATGTTCCTATGGCTAGCAATACGTTTAGGAGGCATTATCTGTGACGTATAAACGCACGAATTAGAAAGTAAGTTCCATAGAGTTTAACTCCATCGCACGAATTCAGAGTATGAAAGAAGTGAAACAATTCCTAATGTCCTATAGCCTCCTACTTATAAGTGCGGTGCACAACACACCCATAAGCAAGACTCCACTAGACACGGCTTCATAGACTCCCTAGGACACTTGAACTCTGTGCTCTGATACCATGTTTGTCACGCCCCGGGAGGGTACCCTAGACGTAACCAGCACCCGAAGGCCATTTCTGACCTCCGAGCGAACCACCTGGTCCAGTCACACATTGATTCAATCACATTTTCTTAGCGGAAGTTCAATTAATGAAATACTATTCAAAATATAAGGGCCGAAGGCCAAATATTTACAATCCAACAAGACAATAATAAGACTCCTCGAATTAGCCGTTCAACCTCCCCACACTCCAGTCTATGAAGCCTCTATCCAAGTCTAAAAGGTGCCAATGACAAGTCCATGGCTACCAACAATCTAAATTAAAGAAAGGACAACAAAACTGTACAAGAAGGCTCAATATCCTCCGAGAACTAGAAGGACTCACCGACTGGCTGGAAGTATATATGGATCTTCAATAGAGCGCTAGTTGATGATCTCTAGTACCTGTCTCTGCATCATAAGACGATGCAGGCCAAATGACGTCAATACATGGAATGTACGAGTATGTAAAATGGCCGAATACAACGAACATCAAGGAAGAATTAATCAACTCGGAAGCTCAACTCAAAAGGGATAACAACTCAATCAAATATCCTAAGTCTAAACAAGAATATGATTTAGACGGGACCAATCATATGCAATTCAACTCAATCTGATTCAGAGTACTATCAAGACCTATTTGGGAGTTTCTCTTAATTGACAACCATCACTTATGAGCCAGTGAAAGTACAACAAACCGACGTTGTTGCCGCATCCGTTCATACTTTGCCAGGGTATGAACGAATCAACAAATCATGGATCCAATCCAACCAGGTCCTATAATGTCAGGACAAATCTCTCGGGGAAGCATCTGACTTTAACGGTTCCATCCCCCCTACATTTGGCGACACAATTATTGGGTTCGAGTATGGACTATACTCTTGTCCAAATCGGTGCTCGATACTCCTCCCAAGACTCAATGCTCATAAAACTCCATCTAATCAACTCAATCAAATCACATCAACAAGTTTTATTATAACCTTGTCAACTCATCAACTCTATCACAACCGAATCTCTTCAAATCATACTATTCGATCAATCTCAATCATATCATTCAAAAGAAATTTAAATGCACATATATAGCATCATCTAGATATAATCAACCATTTCTTTCATCCATTTGAGAAATCCTTGAGGCTTATCACAATTTCAAGACTTTAAATGGACATTTCCTATTGAGCAACATTCTCAAGAAAATGACAACCTCTATCATAATCTACATAGTAAGAAGATAAATAGACATATTTCACAACTCACCTTTCATCAACTCAATTTAGGAATTTCTTAACTCAACAACATCAATACATATAGAATCAAATAAATAGGGAACACAACTCATTAAACTTAGACCATACCGAGAAAATCCATTTTTCATGAACATCTAACCTCAAAGCAAGAATAGGGCACACGGGTGGACTCAACCCATGTTTTGGATAGTCTTACATACCTTAGTGAAGACTTGAAGAAAACCTTGTGGTTGGGTCTTCAATGGAGGACTCCAATCTTGAATCTCTTGGGACAACTCTTTGTTGAGAATGAAGAAGAAGAAGAAGATAAAGAAGAGAGAGGGAGAGAGGAAATTTCTAGGGATTTTAGAGAGAGAGTGGGGGATGAAAAAATGATCCCCAAAATGCTAAGGCTGATACATATATAATTTGGGACAATTCCCAAATTACCCCTTCTTAAAAGTTCTAAAAATTAGGCCAAAATGCCCTTGGTGCGATAGTGGCGCGTCGCGCCCTTACAACGCCAAGGCCAATTATGCCTAAAACCTGTACAACGTTTAGTGGTGCGTCGCGCCAGGGACCAAATTACTGAGGCATGTTTCTGGCGCGATAGTGGCGCGTCGCGCCCTTATAGCGCCAAGGCTAAAGTTTCTGGGTTTTGGAGTTTGGCTTGAAAAACCCTGCACAACTTTTAGTAGCGCGTCGCGCCAGGGACCAAACTACTGAGGCATATTTATGGCGCGATAGTGGCGCGTCGCGCCACTGCAGCGCCAAGCCCAGATTTCCAGTAGTTAAACCCCAGGCCTGAAATTCCTGCCGTGCTAGTCCGTCTTAGGATCGTCATACCTTTCGACTCCGAACTACAAAAATTACCTTCTTGGTGGCATTGGAAAGAAGACTCGACGACCTCTAATTTAATAGGTCGTGGGCCACCTATATTTTCGTCTCTCAAAAGATAGGGTTGTTAGAAGTCGACTCGTCAGACAAACTCATCCTAAAACTTAGCCACGGCGAACCTTCTTGGTCTTAGCTTGGTCCTAGGGGCCCCACCTCACCTCCAACACTTTTCAATTACTCGGGGACTCATCTTAACTCAAGCACATATACTTCGAAATAATTGAGTTAGACCCTACATGAATACAACAAGGGTCTGAATCTTAGGAAACTTTTTGAGGGGTGTTACATTGAGATCTTTTGTAGAGAGAGAAATATTTGAGTTGCTGAATTGTAGAAGAATAAATATAATTAGAGGTTTAGGTTAATTTATAGAGTTGATATAGGTCCTAAAAATGTCTAAGTTCATTAGCTAATAATTCGGGAAAAGTCTAAAATGCCCTTATTAAAAATATAACTCAACCAAAAATCCATGGGAGGTTCGCGACGCGGACCTTTCTATTTTGTGCAGTTTTTTGAGAATTCTATCTTTCGATCTACGGGTCCTAAAAATCCAACGAAACTATTTTCCTGCATGTTTTGACCTCCTGATCGATATTTTGAGCTCAGATTTTTCAAAATAATTAAGAATAAGGCGTTACATGAGCGGCCTAATCCCAAGGCATTCCTTAAGGCACTTATGAGAATTTTTTAGGGATGTTACAATATCTCCCCCTTGGAAACATTCGTCCTCGAATGAGATTCAACTAATATAAAAAGGTCATGGAAAAAGGACAAGAAACCCAACATGAACATGAGGACACTTTGAAGAATGCATATAACATGTAAACTTCATACTTAACATAAAACATAGTCCTTGAGAAAAAACTATTTTCATGAATCATGCATGCATATGAATGACATATGGAACTGAAACGTAGGAGTTTAATCGATTTGATCGTGAACAACTTAGTACATTTAGGCTGGAATGAAAGAAAAGAGATACGGATAACACTTCATCATGTTCGATTCCACTTCCTGCGTAGCACTCTCTACTTGTTGATTCCTTCATAATAATTTAACGGATATAACGTCTTTATTTCTTAGACTCTTCACTTGCTGATCTAAAATCTCAATTGGGATTATGACACCCCTGAAAATGTTTTGCAAAGACTCGAACATTTCTTCACGCGTGGGTAGACTCGGACCGGAGGACTTGTAATTCTACACATGAGTTAGGATTAATTTCTAAGTATTTGAAGTGTGTTATATGTGTTTAAGGGTCATAAGGGATATCTAACACCAAGTCGAGTCCAAAGAACTCCAATCGATTAAGTTTTCAGACGAGTTAGTATAAGGGTCAACTTCAAATGACCATATCTCCTAGGATCTCTAACACCAAGTCGAGTCCAAAGAACTCCAATTGATTAAGTTTTCGTACGAGTTAGTATAAGGGTCAACTTCTTTCCAACGCCACCAAGATTAAGATTTTTGTAGTTCGGAGTCAAAAGTTATGGCCATTTTACTACAGACTAGTACTACAGGAATTTCAGGCCTAGGCGAAATTTAGGCTTGGCGCTCCAGTGGCGCCCTACGCCACTATAGCGCCTGAAAACAGCCTCAGTAGTTTGGGGCTTAGCGCGACGCGCCACTATTAGATGTGCAGGGTTTTAAGCCTATTTTGGCTTGGCACTGTAGTGGCGCGACGCGCCACTATAGCGCTAGCAAGGGTTTTGCCCAATTTTTTAGATTTTTGAAGAGGGGCAACTTGGACTTTTCCCTAATTATATATACCCTATCCTTGAACGTTTTGGGACCATTTTTTAGTCCTCCCTCTATCTAAAAAGCCCTAAAATTTTCCCTCTCTCTCTTCTTCTTCTTCTCCAAATCCTTCTCCAACAAAGATTGCCTTCAAGAGCTTCAAGAATTCAAGCCTTCCATTGAAGACCTAACATCAAGGTTTCTTCAAAGTCTTCAAACAAGGTATGTAAGGCTAACCAAAAATATGGATTGAGTTCTTCCATATGCCCATAGATGTGTTGGTTAGGAGTTGTGAAAGAATTGCACCTTCTAGAAAGGTTTTCTTGAAAGTTTTCCTAAACTATAGAATGTTTTTAGACACTATTGGTTGATTGATGTTTTTAATGATTTGAGTTACTAAATAGTTATCTTTCATATTATTGATTATAAATGTATCTTTGTATATAGATGTTGACGATATTCTCGAGTTGAGTTTTGTTGAGAGTATGGATTCATGTTTCATAAACATGAACCCAAGATGAGATTTCTTTGGTCATAATTTGTCTTGAGTTGAGGTGGATGGTTTTGTGTATATATGTATTGATTGGAATGAAAAGAATGAATTAGATAGTTAAGAATGTCCTTTTGATTCTATAAAATGAACGTAGAACTAAAATAAGGATTTTGGAGTAGATGTTTGACGATTGATGTGATGATGATATTTGACAATGATGTGATAATAATGTTTGATGATGATGTGAATGATGATATATAATGATGATGTAATGATGATATATAATGATGATGTAATGATGATGTTTGGTGATGATGTGAATGATGATATTTGACGATGATGTGAATGAAGAGGTGATATCGATGAGGATATTGTGTTATGAAGTGGATTGGAGTCTAATGTAAACTTTTGGTATGTGATGTGCATAATTTGAGTAGATTGGAGTCTTAGAAATATTTTGAAAATGAATTATCTTTTGAGTAGGAGCTTTAAATAAATTATTTGTGAACCTTTTTACATAAACCATTTACACGCTATTTTGAGTCTAAGGAATTATTAGTTTTATCTTTGATTTAAAAAAGAGTTTAAGCATGAGTTGAGTTTGAGGAGTCTTTTAATTATTTTGAACACAAGTATTTTGATTATAAATGAGTTGAGCATTTTTACATGTTAATATGTCTTATTGATCTCTTTAACCATGTGATTATGTTGCATAGGTCAATTTTCTTAAATATGTTATTCCATGTGAGTTGTTGGGCCAAAAGCCATAGAGTTGTGATGAGTCTTGAGGAGATGTCATAAATGCTTATCTAAATAAGGCTTGATTGAGTTGATTTGAGGATGGAATTAACGAGTGGACAAGGTCCTAAATAAGATTTGCCATTATGACTTAATTGAGTTGAAATGAGAACAGAGTTGATGAGTTGGCAATGTCCCACATGAAACTAGCCGTGAGGGCTTGTTTGAGATAATTGAAGGGAGTCTTATGAGCATGAAGTCATGGGAGGAGTATCGAGCACCGAAGCGGGTAAGAGTCTAGTCCATACTCGAACCCCAAAAACTACGCCGCCAATGTAGGTAGGGATGGAACCGTTAAAGTTGGATGCTTCCTATGAGATCGAACTGTTAAAGTCAGATATTTCCCATTTTATTGTCCTAAAATGATAGGACTTGACTAATCGATGGTATCCATAATTAGGGATGCGTTCATGCCCTGGCAAGGTATGGACAAACGTGGCAACACCCGTCTTATTGTTGTACTATCACCGTCTCATAGGTGATGGTTGTCGGATAAGAGAAACTCCCATTTAGGTCTTGATAGTGCTCCGAGTCAGTTGAGTTGAGTGGTTTAAGAGTTGGTCCTGTCTAAACTATTTCTTGTTAGACTTAGGGAATTTGAGTGAGTTGCTATATGCTTATGAGTTAGTCCTGTCTAAACTATTTCTTGTTAGACTTAGGACACTTGAGTGAGTTGTTACATATTTATTGAGTTGAGTCCTTTGAGTTGATTGTTGAGCTGAGGATATATGATCGAGTTGGGTTAGATGAGTTGTGATTGGATGGTGCATGATTGGATGGATATATGATTTGATTGGATTATATGATAGGTGATTGATTTCGAGCTAATAGTATTTGATCGAATTGGATTGAATTATTTGATTGAACTGTATTGTGTATGATTGAATTGGACTGTATGGTTTATGATTGGTCTTTGTCTAAAAATGTATTATTACTTTAGACTTATGATGCCTTGTTGAGTCTCTCTTATCTTTCTGATTTGAGATATTTGGACCGCTGCTATTCTTCCTTGAGGTATGTTTCATTCTGCCATATTATATACTCGTACATTCCACGTACTGACGTCCATTTGGACCTATATTGTTTCAAGATGCAGAGACAGGTTTAAGATATCGTCAATAGAAGCATCATTGGGGATCTATTTCACACTCAGCGTATTGGTGAGTCCTCTCCTACTTTCGGAGGACGCCGCTTATGTAATCTTGCATCGAGTTAGACCTTTCCATTTTTATTTGAGGTAGCCATAAACTTGTCATTGGCACCAATTAGATAGTAATGATAGAGGATTCATAGACTAGATAGTGAATGGTCGATTGAGTATTTCTTTCCTTAAATTATTGTTGTCAAACTATTTTTAATGACAAATATTTTAGTTGATCTGTTGGCCAATGGCCTTTATTTTTTGAGTTGGATGGGTGATTTGAATTGCCCGCTAAATTATTCTTTATTTTTAAACTTTTCGCTGAATGGATGAATGAACAAATGTGTGATCATACTATGTGATTTGCTTGGGAGCCAGAAATGGTTTTTGAGTACCGGTTACGTCTAAGGTACCCTCCCGGGGCGTGACAAACATGGTATCAGAGCACAGAGTTCAAGTGTTCTATGGAATCTATGAAGCCGTGTCTAGTAGAGTCTTGCTTATGGGTGTGTTATGCACCACACTTATAATCAGGAGGCTATAGGACATTAAGAATTTGTTTCCTTTTTTTCATATTCTGAGTTCGTGCGATAGAGTTTAACTCTATGAATGTTCCCTTCTAATTCGTGCGTTGCTCAAATCCATTTATGTACCCCTCATACTCAAGGTAGTTGAAACGGTAGATATGAGATTCTTGTTGATGAGTTAAGATAAAGTCTTGAGGAAGGGAAGAGACGACACAAGGCTTGAGAGGAGCCGATTACTGTGCTTAACTCTATTGATCTGGAAGGATGTACTCTCATTCGTATGGATCATGCATTAAGTCGGAGCAAGATGTATCCTAGAATTTTATCCCTACATCTTGATTCGAATATCACCTTCGAGGGGGAAGTTGCGTATTTGAGTGACAAGTCTTACCATTCAAGGGAATGTGGTTTGAGGTATAGTGAGCTATGGTTGGTAGAATGATTATAGAGGTAGGAAGAGGGAGTTAGAGGAGTAGAACTGAATAGTAAGAGTGGTGGTTGATTGAGGCGTACAACTAGGGTGAAGTATCTATGAGGTGAGTAATGAGGTGTAATGAATGATTATGATAGTGCTAGTTTTAAGATTTGATTTGGTAGGCTTGACATAACGTATGCGAGAGATTAAGATATTAACTTGCGAAGAGAGTGTGTTATGAATGGAGGGGTTATGTGACCCTCAGATGTAAATAGTGATTTGAGTCTAAGTCATATGGTAAGAAGAGGCTTAAGAGGTGTAAATGGAACAATATAGATTTGAATGAGGTTCTAAATTTGTGAGTCGCTTTGAGTGACTAGTTAGTGTCCTTTAGTTGATGCCTTTAAGCTAAGGGGGAGATGATGGGGTAATGAGACAAAGTAAGTCTTGAGCTTCCGATAGTGATGAGTTGGCCAAGATGATAGTGGACGGAGTTGAGCGAGAGTAGATGAGGGAGAGTGAGTGCTTCACGATGGTGATAGTTGTGTTGTACTTGTCTAGTCGAGGATAAATGTGTGGAGGAGGAGTGAGATGAGACCTTGTGATGAGCAATAGATAGGTAAGAGTATGTTATTGTGTCTCCAGAAAATAGCTCATACGATGATGAGGGTATAAGTGTTAAAGTAAGATCGATAACTCTTAGATATGAGTGAGGTAGTTAGAGTGATAAGCTTGAGTGTATGGTTGTCACTGTGAGAGTGATGGTAGTAGACTAATGATTGCATCTAGGGGAAAGACTGGAGGTACGTGAAGGGTGTTATGAGGATTGAAAAGAAGAAGAAGTTCGGACACCGATATATTGACCTCATGAAATGGTAAAGAGGATTGGAAATGTCGCTCGTGAATTGGAATTCGATGGTTGAGTATGTAGATGTTTGAATGATTTGGTTGATGGAGTTTCGATGTTCTATTTGTGCCAAATGATGAGAATGATGATGGTGATGTCTCTATTCCTGAGTTGAAATGATTTGTCTATTCTTGAGTTTGAATAGCCAATTTTCTAAATTGCTCGATTGGTTGATTCGATTGAGTTTTGATTTTTATTCGTGGCTCAAGTCCACCATTGGTTTACTCATTATTCGAAGACGAATGATCCCAAGGGGGAGATAATGTGACACCCCAGATGTTTTTTTGCAAAGACTCGAACATTTGTTCATGCGTGGGTAGACTCGAAATGGAGGACTTGTAATTCAACACATGAGTTAGGATTAATTTTTAAGTATTTTAAGTGTGTTAGATGTGTTTAGGTGTCATAAGGGATCTCTAACACCAAGTCGAGTCCAAAGAACTCCAATCGATTAAGTTTTCGCACGAGTTAGTATAAGGGTCAACTTCAAATGACCATATCTCCTAGGATATGAAGAATTGGGTGGACCATGACATACCAAATTAAAGCTCTTTGAGTCTTCTTTCCAACGCCACCAAGATTACAATTTTTGGAGTTTGGAGTCAAAATTTATGGCTATTTTACTATAGACTAGTACTACAGGAATTTCAGGCCTGGGCGAAATTTAGGCTTGACGCTCCAGTGGCGCCCCACGCCACTATAGCGCCTGAAAACAGCCTCAGTAGTTTGGGGCTTGGTGCGACGCGCCACTATTAGATGTGCAGGGTTTTAAGCCTATTTTGGCTTGGCGCTGCAGTGGCGCGACGTGCCACTATAGCGCCAGCAAGGTTTTTGCCCAATTTTTCAGATTTTTGAAGAGGGGCAACTTGGACTTTTCCCTAATTATATATACCCTATCCTTGAACGTTTTGGGACCATTTTTCAGTCCTCCCTCTGTCTAAAAAGCCCTAAAAGTTTCCCTCTCTTCTTCTTCTTCTCCAAATCCTTCTCCAACAAAGATTGCCTTCAAGAGCTTCAAGAATTCAAGCCTTCCATTGAATACCTAACATCAAGGTTTCTTCAAAGTATTCAAATAAGGTATGTAAGGATAACCAAAAATATGGATTGAGTTCTTCCATATGCCCATAGATGTGTTGGTTAGGAGTTGTGAAAAAATTGCACATTCTAGAAAAGTTTTCTTGAAAGTTTTCCTAAACTATAGAATGTTTTTAGACACTATTGGTTGATTGATGTTTTTAATGATTTGAGTTACTAAATAGTTATCTTTCATATTATTGATTATAAATGTATCTTTGTATATAGATGTTGACGATATTCTCGAGTTGAGTTTTGTTGAGAGTATGGATTCATGTTTCATAAACATGAACCCAAGATGAGATTTCTTTGGTCATAATTTGTCTTGAGTTGAGGTGGATGGTTTTGTGTATATATGTATTGATTGGAATGAAAAGAATGAATTAGATAGTTAAGAATGTCCTTTTGATTCTATAAAATGAACGTAGAACTAAAATAAGGATTTTGGAGTAGATGTTTGACGATTGATGTGATGATGATATTTGACAATGATGTGATGATAATGTTTGATGATGATGTGAATGATGATATATGATGATGATGTAATGATGATGTTTGGTGATGATGTGAATGATGATATTTGACGATGATGTGAATGAAGAGGTGATGTCGATGAGGATGTTGTGTGATGAAGTGGATTGGAGTCTAATGTAAATTTTTGGTATGTGATGTGCATAATTTGAGAAGATTAGAGTCTTAGGAATATTTTGAAAATGAATTATCTTTTGATTAGGAGCTTTAAATAAATTATTTGTGAACCTTTTTACATAAACCATTTACACGTTATTTTGAGTCTAAGGAATTATTAGTTTTATCTTTGATTTAAAAAGGAGTTTAAGCATGAGTTGAGTTTGAGGAGTCTTTTAATTATTTTGAACACGAGTATTTTGATTATAAATGAGTTGAGCATTTTTACTTGTTAATATGTCTTATTGATCTCTTTAACCATGTGATTATGTTGCATAGGTCAATTTTCTTAAATGTGTTATTCCACGTGAGTTGTTGGGCCAAAAGCCATAGAGTTGTGATGAGTCTTGAGGAGATGTCATAAATGCTTATCTAAATAAGGCTTGATTGAGTTGATTTGAGGATGGAATTGACGAGTGGACAAGGTCCTAAATGAGACTTGCCATTATGACTTAATTGAGTTGAAATGAGAACAGAGTTGATGAGTTGGCAATGTCCCACATGAAACTAGCCGTGAGGGCTTGTTTGAGATAATTGAAGGGAGTCTTATGAGCATGAAGTCATGGGAGGAGTATCGAGCACCGAAGCGGGTAAGAGTATAGTCCATACTCGAACCCCAGAAACTACGCCGCCAATGTAGGTAGGGATGGAACCGTTAAAGTTGGATGCTTCCTATGGGATCGAACTGTTAAAGTCAGATATTTCCCATTTTATTGTCCTAAAATGATAGGACTTGACTAATCGATGGTATCCATAATTAGGGATGCGTTCATGCCCTGGCAAGGTATGGACAAACGTGGCAACACTGTCTTATTGTTGTACTATCACCGGCTCATAGGTGATGGTTGTCGGATAAGAGAAACTCCCATTTAGGTCTTGATAGTGCTCCGAGTCAGTTGAGTTGAGTGGTTTACGAGTTGGTCCTGTCTAAACTATTTCTTGTTAGACTTAGGGAATTTGAGTGAGTTGCTATATGCTTATGAGTTAGTCCTGTCTAAACTATTTCTTGTTAGACTTAGGACACTTGAGTGAGTTGTTACATATTTATTGAGTTGAGTCCTTTAAGTTGATTGTTGAGCTGAGGGTATATGATCGGGTTGGGTTAGATGAGTTGTGATTGGATGGTGCATGATTGGATGGATATATGATTCGATTGGATTAGATGATAGGTGATTGATTTCGAGCTAATAGTATATGATCGAATTGGATTGAATAATTTGATTGAACTGTATTGTGTATGATTGGATTGGACTGTATGGTTCATGATTGGTCTTTGTCTAAAAATGTATTATTACTTTAGACTTATGACGCCTTGTTGAGTCTCTCTTATCTTTCTGATTTGAGATATTTGGACCGCTGCTATTCTTCCTTGAGGTATGTTTCATTCTGCCATATTATATACTCGTACATTCCACGTACTGACGTCCATTTGGACCTACATCCTTTCATGATGCAGAGACAGGTTTAAGAGATCGTCAATAGGAGCATCATTGGGGATCTATTTCACACTCAGCGTATTGGTGAGTCCTCTCCTACTTTCAGAGGACCCCGCTTATGTAATCTTGCATCGAGTTAGCCCTTTCCATTTTTATTTGAGGTAGCCATGAACTTTTCATTGAAACTAATTAGATAGTAATGATAGAGGCTTCATAGAATAGATAGTGAAGGGTCGATTGAGTATTTCTTTCCTTAAATTATTGTTGTCAAACTATTTTTAATGACAAATATTTTAGTTGATTTGTTGGCCCATGACCTTTATTCTTTGAGTTGGATGGGTGATTTGAGTTGGCCGCTAAATTATTCGTTATTTTAAAACTTTTCGCTGAATAAATGAATGAACGGATGTGTGATTAGGCTATGTGGTTCGCTTGGGAGCCATAAATGGTTTCTGAGTGCCGTTTATGTCTAAGGTACCCTTCCAGGGCGTGACAGGGATCTCTTCATAAGTCAAACTCTCTTCAATACTCACATTCTCCATTGGCACAATAAAATTTGGATCACTCACAAACTTCCTCAACATTGACACATGAAATACCAGATGAACCAAAGCCAACTCAAATGGTAAGTCTAACTCATAGTTCATTTTGTCTACATACCTTAGGATTCTACACCTCTATAGGAAAATTTATCCCAAGAGCACTACTTCTTACTACCCATATTCAACAAACCTTGAAACCTAATAAAGAAACACACAATGCGTTGTACATTCACCCATAAGCCATCTACACTACATTCAAGCCTAGTTCTATAACAACTCTAATACACTCGCTTGAAAACCCTTAACAAGAAGTCATCAATAGACTATTACAATCATTCACATAGCTACAACCACACATTCAAGCCTACCATTCTAACCGCTTTATGTTTCCCTTGAAGTCAATAACTTAATATATCCTTATTGGTATTCATTCTTATCAAAGGTCACGCCAATATACTCTTATCTATCTATTGTACATAATAATATCCATCTAACTCTCCCTCCTTATCTATAACCTTAAATGGGGTAAGCATGCCACAGTTTATTAAAACATGGAATGGTCACTCTCTCTCTACCTATCATGACCCAAAACAAGAGCCTTAAGACAAGAACTAAAGCTACCCTTAACTATTAAGTCATGACTCTTCCATTATAGAATAGACTCATTTGGGAATTGAAACTTGGATCAATGAGTTCTACCATCTATAGAAGCACAAGATGTATGCAACTAATCCATACCAATCGTTACTATTTCAAAAAAAGGAATTCACACTTACCGGATGAAGCACCAAGCTAAGTTTAGGGACCCACAGAGGGGTAGGGATGATATCGCCGAAGACTATCCTTATCATTCTTAGAAACCCTTGGAAAATGCCTCAACTTGTGATCCTTCGCACCACAACCAAAACATACACTTGAACCGGCTAGACAATCTCCCGAATGGTACCTTCCACACTTTTGACATGCAAAAAAAGCTTGACCACTATAATTGTCACCTTGATATCTAGGGTTAGGCACCTTATTATTGTGATACTTAGGCACTGAAGTATTATCAAAAGATGATCCATTCTCAATTAGAGCCTTCTTAGTCATCTTAGGAACCTCTTTAAGCTTTTTCTCTTCAATTTGCTAGGCATGATCCATGAGTCTAGAGATATCCATTTCCTTTATTAACATGGCCGTCGTACATTCTTTAACAACCAAAATTGAAACCCCTGATATAAACTTACTCATTCGGGCTTGAGGGCCGGACACCAAGGTTAGAGCATACTTGGACAAGTTCATGAAGTTGAAGGCATATTCACTCACACTCACACTCCCTTGCTTCAAGTTGATAAATTTCATCACCTTCGCCTCCCTTAACCCTAAGGGAAAGAAACGGTCAAAACATATACCCTTAAAACTTTCCCAATCTATAGGACCCTCATTCACTCTTTAGACCTTCCATTGGTTGTACCACACTTGAGCGACACCCTTGAGTTGGTAGGCCGCCAACTCTACTTTTTATTCTGAAGTCACTCCCATAATTCTCATTATCTTGTAGACCTCATCACTGAAATCTTGAGGATCCTCATTAAATTTTGAGCCATAAAACTTGAGAGGATTCATTCGTGCAAAGTCCCTAACTCTTGAGGCCGGAGTAGGAATATTAGAAGGAGACGCAACCCCTTGGTTGGTCACCAGTAAGGCTAGCATAGTAATGGTGGTTCGAAACTCCGCATTAGTCACTTGGTCTGGTAGAGGAACATTATCTTAAGGAGCCGGGGGAGCTTGGGATTCATTAGCATTGTTCCCCTTAGTGACGGCGGTCTTCTTGGAGCCATCTTTATGAAAATTGCAAAGAAAGACCATTAGGGAAAAGAAGTCTTACGGTAAACTCTATAGCACGATATGGATCATGAAAAAAGTGAGAATTCTTAAAATGCCTCATAGCCTTCTACTCATAAGTGTGGTGTGATTCACACCCACGAATAAGACTCTACTTGATGCGGAATATTGGACACCCCAGGACACTTGAAAAACCTTATGCTTTGATACAGAGTTTGTCATGATCCAACCTAGGGCCTAGTCGTAACATGACAATCAAAATCTCAAAGGTCTCCAACCAAGCCTCTTGTACATATCATAAGCATACATAAGGTAAAGTAAAAGTGGAAGTATCATAAGATAGTCTAAACCATGAATAGTAAATGAAGAATATCACATGACAACATAGACTTGAAATATTTGTCCAACTAGATGCCTCTACACATGAGTATGGGCAAAGGCTAAGACATGTCCCTAGCTCACCCTTAATATGTAACATAACAAAAAGTTATTGAAATAATAACCAACACGATGACTAGTTCCTGATAAATGAGGATCACCACAAACACCGCTGGATAGAACAACTTAACTAGCCATATGGACGAATATGATCTTCAACCTCAACCCCTACATTATGAGACAATGTAGGAAAAAAGTATACATTAGTACATTAAAATGTACTTAGTATGTAGTAGGCAATGCAATGCATAGAAAACCATGTTTATACAAATGACCATTTTAACTAGCATGATAGGAGTAGTAGTAAAAATCATAAGTAGTCTTTAAGAAGGATCAATGCATAATAAATCATAAGAGTATCATATAAAGTAAAAGATAGGATTAGTCATTTAGAACACGGAAATACCATACATATGTGGGATAGGAACCATAACCGACAATAAGACCATGCAAGCTATACCATGGAATCTCAATGTTGCACTCCATCGGAGGAAAGGGGGAGACTACTTGCCAAGGTAGACTCCTACATGTCTAAGTGCATCCACTAAGTGGTTATGTGAACCGGGTAATCACCCCTAGTTCTTAGACTCGGGTACTCACCTTCAAGCCTTGATATTTTGGGTACTCTACTCTTAGAGATTTGGGTATTCGCCTCTAATCCCTTTGTTCCTATGGTGATACATAGTTATGCGATAAGAGAATTTATATAAGGACCCCATATTTCGAGTCCCCACCTCAATTCCACTTTCAGTGCTAAGTCAAATTCCACAGAATACATACATCGCATAGAAATTATAATTAACATATATCATAGTCGTGATCATAGGTTTGAAGATCATAGAGTAGCTTATTTTCATAACATAATTGCAATGCGGGTATTGTCCTTCCACATTAAAAACAATATATACATAAATATATCATTATTGAAATACATAATCATAATGCATATTTTGAAAATTCATGAATATAGCTTGTACTTGAAATTAAGGTAAGACATGAATGCATGATCAATTGAATTGAAAATATGAATGATCATAAATTTTATATCAGTCCATGCATAATTCATATAGATAATATCATTAGGAAGCATAATTGAAAATACTCATATTTTACATCATAAATCCTAGAAATCAAAATAGGAGTATTCATGAAAAAACTCTTCAATTTACTGCAGTAACCATCAATTTATATCAAAATTGACTCATGATCATACATTAAATCAAAATTCATGCAATAGGAAAAGAGATCATAAAATCCATAAAATACCAAACTTTAATTTAATAGAAACCTTGAGAAATTGATTGGAATTCATGGATGAAAGAACCCATTAATCATTACCCACATACCTTAAGTGAGAACACCAAATAATTTGGAAGAACTTGAGAGGTTTGATGGAGAGCTTGAGTGAATTTATTTGAAGTCTTCAATGAAGTCCTTGAGAGTCTTTTGTAGAGAGAGAAATATTTGAGTAGGTAAATTATAGAAGAATGCATAGAATTAGAGGTTTAGGATAGAGTTGAATTAGGTCCTAAAAATGTCTAGGTTCATTAGCTAACAATTTGGAAAAAGTTTAAAACGCCCTTACTAAAAATACAACTAGGCCAAAAACCCTTGCCAGGTCCACGAAGTGGACTTGCCGCATACCTTTCTGTTTTATGCAGTTTCTTGAGAATTTTATCTTTCGATATACCGGTCCTAAAAATACACCGAAACTATTTTTCTGTAGGTTTTGACCCCCTGATCAATATTCTGAATTTAGATTTTCCAAAATGATTAAGGATAAGGCGTTACATGAGCGACCTAATTCCAAGGCATTCTTAAGGCACTTGTGAGCATTTTTAGGGATGTTACAACTTTCCATGGCAAGGGACACAACTCATCTCATGGATCCAATAAAAGCCCTCAATGAGGCTTTGAGGAGTCACTCGAATGAATAACATGATCCTATGCTGTGCTAGCTATGTAGTTTGCAGGATTTGAGTTGTGCTATAATCTTACCCAAATTGGTGCTCAATACTAATTCCAAAATAGATTTATTATGCTCATATCTCAAGTGAGTGTATGTACTCAATTAACTCATTTAGTCTCATTGGACTTTTTCTAAAAACTTATCTCATATCTTTTCTTTAAAATAGAGATGATGTCAACTCAGTGAATGCATTTAAAAGCATAATTTAACTTCGTAACTCAATTTCAAAATAGATATTTAAAAGAGTTAATATCCAACTCATTTAGACTCAATGATGTTCATGATCAAAATGGTAATTAATTGACTTCTCAAAACTCAACTCATGCCCAAACTCTTTCTAAATTAATAGATGAAATATATTATTTTTTAATCTCAAAATAATACATAAAAACAATTATGCAAAAACTCAGTTAGAATTCATGTGAATGTTAACATGAACAATAATCTCAAGAACTTGAACTCACACGAATGATTGCAATATCAAATAATATATAGGGAACTCACCAAAGGATTTATAATCAACTAAAACCTCAAAATACGGGCTTGAAACTCAAACTCAACTTGACTAAATAAAGATGTAGGGAATGAGGATGAACTTAGTCCAACATTATGATTAGCCTTGCATACCTTGAATGATGATTATCTAAGATAAACTTGAAGATCTTGTTTGAAACTCTTGAACCCTAGTCCTTCTCCTTCTCTCCAATCTCGCTCCCAAGAGATTTTAATAAGAGAAAAACATTGTTGGGTACTTGTAAGGGACTAATTTTAGTCTCAAAATGTCATGGGTTCAATATGGAAAAGGTGGAAAAGTCTAGTTTTCCACTTATTAAAAACATGGTCTGGGCCGTTATGGGCACCTTTATGGTCTGTAGAGTCTTCTAATGACCGTAGAAGCTTTGTCATAGAAGCTAGGTGCCAAAATATGGACTTACTAGAAATTGCAAAATGGGTCTACGACCACCTTTCGACTAGGCGTATCCCTAAGGTGGGTCATAAAGGACCATCATATAACTCGACTAGAATTTAGGGCTTGGGGTCTATGGACCTCTTTCTACGGCTTATGTAAACTCTTATGGGTCATAGACCCTATCGTAGGTCCTAAGTGCACATTTCAGTAGCTACTTAAATATGCACTAGACCCTATGATTGACTCTTGGGTGGTAGAGTGAATGACGACCCGTAAAAAGCATTTGTAGAAAGGGTGTTTAGCAACTCAAATTTGGCTAAATATAGAGAGATTCTATGAACCCCTTCAACAACTTGTAGAATACCCTATGGATCATAGAGTGGATCATGGACGTATTGACAGTTCACTTTTTCTCAAGTTTTCTCTTGGTTCTCAAAATTTATCTAAGTTAACATAGTACAGGGTGTTACAAGGGCTCAGATAGGTTATTATTTGTTTATTTTAAGTATGCTTATATTCAAGGATGGGTAGATGCTCAGGTTATATTTGACTCTCTGATTTATTTACCTTCGGTACTTTATAATCCCTACATAGATATTATCTTATCTTACTTTCTTGTTACATTATCTTGTAGTGACTCCCTATTGCTTGGAGGAACTTCATTCATGCTTCCATGTATGGAAAAACGACCAGATAGACCTTCCCTAAAGAATGCTTGAGTTACAATAGGTTGACTAGCTCTTTTCTTCTAGAGCTGTCAGAGTTGTGAGTTTGTTATCATTTGCTATAAATAGATTTTATGCAAGTCGGGACCTTGTCCATGCTAACATGTACTACTATTATAGGCTTGATGACTTTAGGTTGTATTGACGTGTGTTGTCCATTGTACTAGCCTTGTTATTTTGCCTTTTTAATAATGACATATTGGCCTTTGATCACCTATAATTATATATGATCATTTTATATGTTTTGAGATATTATGGTGGGTTTGACAGCCTGCATAATATTACTTAATTATAGATATAATGGTAATGTTGATGGCCCATACATGAAGTAGTTTCTATTCTATATGAATTGCTAGGATTAACTAAGTTTATTACAGGTTTTCTTGACAAGGGAATTCTTGTCCAGTGACTTACTTTTAAGTCGACATATTTATATTTTTCTTGATTTTGGCAGCTGGTATTATGTTGGTAGCATATTTTTCCATCAAGGGTTGGCTCAAGGTCAAGTGTGGCACCAGGTTCTAGTTGCATCTCTAAGTTGGCTATGACAAATTTGGTAACAAAGAAACGTCATATACTAAGGAGTCTGTAAGCGTGTCTAGTGGAGTCTTGTTTGTGAATGTGTCGTGCATCACATTCTATGAGCAAAAAGCTATAGGGAATGTTAGAATGATTATCCTTCTTTTGGTCACTTCATGTTACATAGATGTATCTTAAGGATTGAGTATTTTGTCTTATAATTATTATGTTTATATAGAAATATATCAGCATAAATTTTGTTAGGAGTATTACTTAGCACTGAGCGGATATAGGGATGAAGGCTCACCCATCAGTTTAGGCTGAGACATTTAGTAGAAATCCTTTAGTCCCAGAATTACGTGTCACCATAGGTTATAAGGGTCACCCTTCAGTTTAGGCTTGACACCTTATTCCTTTGGAAATCAGTTTAGTGGATCTACATAGCTAGTTTTATACCCTTGACAAGGTAGAAAGCCCCCTTCTAGCTGGGGTACAGTTTGGACTCCATTTAGCTTAGAAGGAGTATGTCAGTTTTACATATCTCCCATAGTTCAGTCTAAGATTGTTGCATTGATATTGCATTTAGTTATTTCAGTTTAATACTTACCAGTTGCATGCTGATTTAGTTAGTCATTGCACCAGTTCATGTATTTCAGTTCTATATTCAATTCAGCATCCCAGATTTATCACGTTTAGTCTACTAGAAATGTGATGCATATCTCACATACTCAATATATTCAAAATACTAGCCACATACCTTTCTATGCTATATTATTTTATAATGTGGGTTAAGATGCTCAATATCCAGCTCACGATTAGTATAATTTTAGTAGACCTAAACCCCATCACCTCTTCCTATTTAGGCAAATAGATCTTCTCCCAAGCTAACCAGTATTTGTTCCTACTAGATTCCTTGTTGCTCAGAAAATTTTTACAAATATCCTTTGCAATTCTTTGATGAAACATATTGTAGATATAATAGCATATAACACATTAATTGGATGCTCTGAACAACACTTTTGAGCAACACTTCCTTACCATTATATGAGGGCATATTTCCTTTCTATGCTTGAAGTTTCCCCTTACCTCAATCAATCAATTCTCATTTTGATCTTTTCTTTTCCTAGTATAGTTGATAGAACACCCTAGGTAATTCATATCAAAGACACATCTAGTTATTCCAATGCTTTGTCACACAATAATAGATAAGTTTACATCAGCATTATGATGAATATAGTAGAAGCTCTTATCTTTCTTAACCTTTAGCCCTGACTGCTTTTTATATATTTTTAGAATCAACATAATCTTCTTAAAAGACTTACCATTAAAACAAGAAAATATAATAGTGTCATCATCATAGACTATGTGATTCAAATTAGAACTTAACTTAGGCATCTCATATCCAACAAATTGATTATCTTCAAATAATGAATTAATATCCCTTGAAAGAACTTTTGCAGACATGATGAAAATAATTAGGGAGAGGAGTTACTTTGTTTCATTCTCTTGGTAAAGTGAAAGAAATCATGGGACTAACCATTTATCAATATTGATTAGTAGTTGTTAGAAATTAGCCTCCAAACCATGTCAACCTCATTATTGGAGAATCCCATCTTTCTTAGGACCTTCATTAGGAAAAATAAAGACACTCCCATCATAAGCTTTAGGAAAATCTATCTTAATGACAATATTTGATGGTTTTCCTCTCTCCCTAATAATAGTAATCAATTTTTGAGTGACATTCTTAGTGTTACTTCTCCCTTTGACAAATACAAATTGATTAGTAGCAATAAGTTTAGGCAATAATTTTACTAGTCTATCATGAATAATTTTGGATAAGATCTTATAGATAAAATTACTCAGGCTAATAAGTCTCATATCTGAAAAGGATTGAATGTTAAGTTTCTTTGGAATGAGCACCAAATTAGTATGAGTAATCTAATTGGAAAGTGAGTTGCCAGCAAAAATATCATGAACCATTTTGACTTTGTCTAATAACACTATGTCCTTACACTCTTAATAAAATCATCATTATAACTCATCAGGGACACAGGAGCTATCCCTACTGAGCTAAAAGATAACGTTTTTCACCTTTTCCCCATTTGGCATAATCCAGTGCTGCATTGTCTTCTTCATTGATCATTTTAGGGATATGTGATAATAAGGAAAAATTAGTGGTGTTTCTCTCTTGTTGAAACTATTTTTGACAGAATTTACTACTTCGGATGCTATCACGTCTTCTTTTTCTAACTAGCAACCTAAAGAGCCTTGTATTTTATTCACGTTTAGATTATGTCTTCTACCACTAACAAGGCTGTGAAAAAAATTAG
Source organism: Solanum dulcamara (assembly GCF_947179165.1). Taxonomy (NCBI): domain Eukaryota; kingdom Viridiplantae; phylum Streptophyta; class Magnoliopsida; order Solanales; family Solanaceae; genus Solanum; species Solanum dulcamara. The sequence continues at coordinate 24,279,286 of NC_077247.1, read as the reverse complement.
TATTTCTATCTCCATTCTCAAACCATTCATACTATGTTTTCTGTTGCCAGTAGCTATCCTCTAGGTGAAGACATTTAGTATATTCTTTCTTTGCTCTTTGCATGACAACTCAATTTTCCACCGAAGGGACCTCTTCAAAAAGTGTCTCTTTCAATCTAGCTATTTCTTCTATGATAATAAATTGATTAAATATCACCATAAGTCTCCCTTCTCCACAAAGTAGGGGTCTTCTTGATCTTTCTTTTAATATATAAGAAAGGCTAATAAGAAAAATCAGTGCCTCAGTTCATAGTAACCACATTCTTAAATGTCTCATGGTCTATACAAAATTTTAGAAGCCTAAGTGGTCTCTTCAATCTTGTAGATACAGCCTCATAAGAAAGGAGCATAGGTGCATGAACAGATCCATTTTTGGGGACATGTTCAACCTCTATATGGGAAAATAAATCCATGAAAACGCCATTAGATAGAATTATGTCAAATCTTTTGAAAATAAAATCATCTTTGGATCTTCTATTCCACCATGTAAAAGGGAAACCCTTGAATTTTGTGTGGAGAAATTCACAAGATTCTATACAAAATTTAAAGTCATCATAATTAGCATTTGTGACCAGGAGACCTGTATCTTCTCTTCTCTATTTAATACAATATTTAAATCACCTTTTATCACCTAAGGGGATTTCATCTCATTGTCTATAGAGTTTATATCTTCCCCTAGTTCCAACCTTATATTACTATTGCATTTTGCATATACCAAAGTAAAATAGAATATGATTGAGGCTAACATGTCACACCCTGAGTCTACATCCTAGTAGTGGTTAGGACTCAAAAATAATTGATAGTCTCAAGTGAACCTTGGGTTAGCTGACTACTAGGTGGAAGACTCAACGTATACAAAGGTGTGAAGGCAGTGAGCATTTTATGTACTTAAACATAAACTCATAAACTGTTTGAAAATACTCTAATTATGAAAAAGTAAAGTTTAAAACATAATATTTGAAAATATTTAATCAACTCTTTACTCTGTCTATGAAGCCTCTAAAGTATGATAGATAGGTATCAGGACAAGCCCACGCCTATCTCAAAAGAACTAATTATACTGAATGAATAAACTAAAAAAGAGTTCTTCCAAAGGCAAGAAGGTTTCATCAAAAGTTGGGGAATTATGATTTTTAACGATGTGCGTGTTGAGGATATCTAGCACCTATATTTACATAATGAAATGATGAAGCATCGAAAGACATATATGGTATGAATGCATCTCAACATAAATTAGTGTTTTTCTCTTTTGGAAAGTTTCTCTAACCAAAAACCATCACTATGAGCCTCGTGAAGATACAACATACTTCTCACTTGCCAGAGCCATCCATTACCTTGTCAGAATAAGGGATGCAATCTCAACTCATTGATCCATATAAAAGTCTATATCAGGGACTAAAGTGAGGAATTGCCCAAACCAACAGTACGGTCCTATTATATATTGGCTACGTAGTTTATAGAGTTTGAGTTAGCTAAACTCTTGCCCAATTTGGTGCTTAATACTACTCCCAAATTTATGCAATAATGTTCATATAATAACGTGAGTAAGGTACTCAAAATACATCTCATTTGATCTCATTGTACTTTACTTTGATTAACTCAACTCTTTCTCAAACTCCTTATTCTCTCTCTTTTAAAACAGCATGTATTTGGGACTACTCGTATTCCCTAAAACTCATTGTGAAAATATCACTTATGCATAGTACTCTAACTCATTTAGACTCTGAAAATCATGCATTAAATCATTAATGTAAAACTATATGAATTCAAGTAATGTAATGCACTTGGGACACTCATGTTGCTTCAAAAAATCTTCTTTTAGTTGAAGCGTGAAAATACTCTCTCCTCATTCTAAAAGAATGCATAATCATAAGCAAAATAGTAACTCAATTCGGGTTCATGGGAAAGCAAGCATAAATAGAAATCTCAAGAATTCAAATCATAGAATATATACACAATCTCAATAAATATTAAGGGACTCAACAAAAAAATTATAACTCATTTGAAACTCAATACAATTCGGACTAAAACTCAAATTTGCACTCTTTAATGACAGAATTGAGATGTAGGGCACGAAGACAAACTCAGTTAAATGCTATTACTAGACTTAAATACCTGGAATAATGATTTTCTTGGTAAAACTTGAAGAATTCAATGGATATGCTTTGATCCTAGCTTTTTCTCCTCTCCAATCCTTGCTCTAAGTCTTTTAAGTGATTATGAGGGGAAACAAGGTCGTAGGGTACTAATAAGGAACTTAACTTAGCCCCAAAATATCAAGGATTTAACTTGAAAATGGTGGAAAACAAAAACACCCCTAATTAAAATTTTATGGGTACATCTATGGGTGCCACATACGGGGTCATAGGAGCCCCCTTGTAGAAAATAGCTTGAACTATTGGAAGATACTAGTTTTAGAGGTTGGGTCTATGGATCCCTACTATTGTTTGTAGACCTATCTACAGGTTTTACAAGGTGGTTCGTAGATTATTACTAAGGGGTACTCTAAGGGTTTGGTCTACGTACCCTTCTATGGGTCGTAGACCCTCACACGGATCATAAACTTGGGTTCTCTAAGATTTTGGTCTACGAATCCTTCTACGGGTCGTAGACACTCACATGGATCATAAACTTGGATTATCCTACACACTAAAGTCTCTGAACGAACTTCCTCTACAAACATCACTTATGGTAGGGACTCCTACGGTCCTTAATGACACTCGTAGGAAGAATTAAAGGAAAATTAAATTTCTCTAAATGTGGAAGTAATCTACGAACCTCATCTATAACCCATAGATCCGTCTACGGTCCATAGGTGCTTGGTTGTGTATCACAGATTGAAATTTTTTTCTTAATTTCTTCTGGAATTTTCTAAGGGGTCTCATTTAGGATACTTTAGGGTGTTACATGAATAATTCTGCATACTTATAGTAAGTTGTTGATCTGAGTTACTTATGTAATGCCTTGACCTTTAGGAATGTCAAAATTAACTCTACCATAGTGGCAAGATTAAAAAGTGATTAACAAATTAAGAACAATAATATATGTCATATTTTAAGTATTCAAGGATCGTATCGCAAGTTATGAAGTTAAGCGAGTACCGAAATAAAAGTTGGTGAAAGTTATTGCAAGTTCCATTTTAAAGATTTCTCTCAAATTTGGATCAAATGTCTCCGAGCTTTTCTTCCAAACTATAAGTAGTCAGGGACCCAAGACCTATCAAATCAAAGGTCTACGAGTCTAGTTTCCAATATATTAAATCATTTGTTCATAAACCTTTAGAATAAAGAGATATTCATATTTTTGCGAATTGATGCAAACAGGTACGTCAAATGGGCCCATGTCTGTGGAACTTTTATAAAGGTTCATCTTCTTCACTTTTTTCTGTAAAAATCATTCTTGCACCAGAAAATCTAGAAACTAAATATCTTACATCACCAAAATACCAATTTTCTCAACCTAAGCCCTTGACAGAAGTTGTTCTACATGTTAAGCTCGTCATCATGGTATAATTTATTCCATTAATTTTGTAACGTATCTCTATTTCTGTTGTGGAAGATATATTTTAAGGTTTTGAGCTATATTATGAGCTTAAGTTCAAGGTAGGACCGTCATTTCATTGATTTTAGCCTTTATAAGATGAAAATAATAATTTGCGATGGAAATTTGTATCTTTTATCAAATTAGCATAGTAGCTTCTATTCTTGTATGTTGATTTTGATATCGCCTTGTTGTAGCATCAATGGGTTCGAGTAAAAGTTTATAGTTCACTTGAATTCATCTAAAAAGGTATGTTAAGGCTATTTTTTTTCATGTTTCTTTAAAACTTAAAAGCAATATAAGAAGGTTGTTATTGTCGTTGCTCGTAGCCATGATTGTTGGTTGTTGTATGCTTGAATTGTTAAAATTCTCTATTATCAGGATTCTTATTATGTTAGTAGAGTCCCTATGTTGGGAATGACTTACAAATGATTCATGTAGGTTGTTTATAACTAAGTTGCTCACTTTTTGCCTATTGAATTGTGATTGTTTCCCTTGTGGCTATTATGGTTAGCTGCAGGAATATGATGGTCACCTATAGGGCTATGTTTTTGCCTAAGAGGTATATGTGATCTTTTATTGTAGGGCTATGTTATTTTCTAAGAGGGCTATGTGATCTTCTCCTGTGGGGCTATGTTATTTCCTAAGAGGGATCTATGACCTTTTCCTGTAGGGATATATTATTACCTAGGAGGAAAATGTGATCTTTGCCTGCGGGACTATATTGTTTCCTAAGAGGGCTATGTTATTTCCTAAGAGGGCTATGTGACTGCCTATAAGGATAGGGGACTACCGATAGAGATATATAGATGGAATTGGTACCTTTTGAACTTATGGGGGCCTAAATAGGTGGTCTTTTTTTGTTTTTTGTACCTTCCAAGCTTATGGAGACTTGATTAGGTTGTTGTTTGAATATTCTTTGTATTCTTATATTCAAGAGCATGTCAGCATGCTCACCTATTATACTGTCTTTCATACTTGGTACTTGTTTCGTACTAATGCTCAATTGCTTGGGGGCACTGCACTCATGCCTGCACGTCATGACCCGATTTCTCAGGTCATGATCGCACCTACTATGACCTACTAGTAGGCAAGATGACCTAGATCTTGGAACTATGAGTAATGGGATCTTTGGTTAGAATACAACCAATACAAATAAAAATAATAATGAAATAACAGAAACACAAATGAATAGTAGAAGTAAAATAAAATATATATAAATAAAAGATCCCTCCCAGAACTTGGAAGTCACATGTATAGAGTTGTTACAAAATGAGTACAAGTACCAAAAGTGGACCATGGAAAAAAGGTTGTCTCAATTAGCAGAATACATGTATAATATATGTATAGAGGGAGACAGGAAAATCTAGAACGCTAAGGCTCACCCTCGCCTCTGATCAAGACTGCACCTAGCTTGAATCAACGTCTATAGCTAGTACTCGGACCTGCATCACGAAAACAAATATAGAGTATAGTATGAATATCAAAACAAAAGTAACCAGTAGGCATCATAGGCCGACTGAGCAAGATAAGATAAAGTAAACTGTAATGCGACAATGTAACACCCCTCAAAATGCTCACAAGTGCCTTAAGAAATACCTTAGGAATAGGCCGCTCATGTAATGCGTTGTCCTTAATCTTTCTGGACAATTCGAGTTTGAAATATCAATCAGGGCGTCAAAACCTGTGGGAAAATGGTCTCTGTGGATTTTTTAGGACCCGTATATCGGAATATAGATTTTCGAAGAAATTCACGAAATAGTAGGATCTGCGACAGGTCTGCGAAGAGAGTTTTTTGGCCGAGGTGAGTTTTTTTAAGGGAATTTTAGACCTTTCCGAAATTATTAGTCAATGAACCTAGATGTTTTAGGGCCTAATCCGACTCTATAAATTCACCTAAACACCTAATTCTATTCATTCTTTTACAATTCTTCTATCAAATATTTCTCTCTCTACAAAAAGGCTCTCAAGCATTTTCATTGAAGAATTCAAGTATTCTACTCAATTTCTCCATCAAACTCTTAAGTTCTTCCAATTATTTGGTGTTCTCACTTAAGGTATGTGGGTATTGATTCATGGATCCTTTCATCCATGAAGCCCAATCAACTTATCAAGGTTTTCTATCAAATTAAAGTATGGTATTTTACGGATTTTATGATCTCTATTCTTATTGCATGAATTTTGATTTAAAGTATGATCATAAGTCTATTTTGATATAAATTGATGGTTAATGCATTGAATTAAAGAGTTTTTCATGAATTCTCGTATTTTGACCTCTAGGGTTCATGATGTAAATTATGAGTATTTTAAATTATACTTCCAAAGGATGTTATCTATATGAATTATGTATGGACCGATATAAAATTTATGATTATGCATGTTTTCAAGTGAATTATATGATTTTCAAAGTCAATTGATTATGCAATTAAGTTTTACTCTAAGTTCAAGGTATGAATTTCATGCAAATTATGAAGTAAGGTAGCTTAGGGCCCTATGTGGTGACCTAAGGCCTAACGATATGAATTATGCAAATATGATTGTAATGATGAAATAACAATTCTCACATTACAAGTATGTTATGAAAATGAGCTACTCTATGATTTCAAACCTATGATCATGACTATGATATATGAAATTATGATCTTATGTTATGTATGTATTCTGTGGGATTTGAGTTAGCACCGAGTGGACTTGGGGTGGGGGCCCTACCAAAAGCCTTAGTAGCAACCTCATGTCTCATAAACTATGTGCCACCATAGGTTGCCTTCATGGCTTATCTATTGGATCCATATATAGCATATGTATGACCCGCCTAGCGGGGTAGAGTCTACCTTAGCAAGTAGATTCCTCTTTTCTTCATTGTATAGGGAGACAATGGGATTCCATGTTATAGCTCGCATGGTCTTATTGTTGGTTATGATTCCTATCCCACATATGTATGATCTCTTAAGTATGTTATGATTTTAAATTGATTCTTTTAAATGCTTTGGTCAATATGATTTTTCAAGACTTTACTTATTCTATTTTATCATGTGTTTTACTTGACCTTTGCATTCCATGATTTATATTGCATGTCATGCCCTCATACTTAGTATATTACAACGTACTAATGCATACTTTTTACCCACATTGTCTCATAATATAGGGGTTGAGGTTGAAGATCCTAATCGTCCACGTAACTAGTAGACGTTCTCTATCTGACTATGTTCTGGTGAGTCCTCATTGACCGCGGACTAGTTTCAAGTTGCTTACTGTTATCTTTTCAAAAGACTTTTTTACATTATATATTGCGGGTGAGCTAGGGATATGTCTTAGCCCCCATCCATACTCATATTTGGAGACATCTAGTTGGATATATGTTCTATTCTATGTTGTCATAAGACATTTTCAGATTTCTATTCATGTTTTAGACTCTCTTATGATGTTTCTGTTTTTATATTTTGCCTTATATATGCTTATAATATGTGTAAGAGTCTAGGTTGGAGCCCTTCGGGGTTTTGATTGCCGTGTTACGACTATGACCTAGGTCGGGTCGTGACAAACTTGGTATTAGAGCACAAGGTTTTTCCAAGTGTCCTAGGGTGTCCAACATGCCATGTCAAGTAGAGTATTATTCATAGGTTTAAAGCGTGCCATAATTATAAGTAGGAGGCTATGAGGCATTTAGGAATTTTCACTTCTTTCATGATCCATGTCATGCTATAGAGTTTATCGTAAGACTTCTTTTCCCTAATATTCTTTCTTTGAGATTTTTAGAAAGATGGCTCCAAGAAGACCACCATTTCCAAGAGGAGATAATGTCAATAAATCCCAAGATCTCCTTGTTCCTCAAGACAATAGTCCTCTATCGGACCAAGTGACTAATATGGAGTTTTGAATTGCTATTACTATGCTAGCCCGAGTGGTGACCAACTAAGTGTTGTGACTCCTCCTAATGCTCCTACTCTAGCCCTAAAAGTAAGGAACTTTGCACGAATAAATCCTCCAGAGTTTCATGGCTCAAAAGTCAATGAGGATCCTCAAGAGTTCATTGATGAGGTCTACAAGAGAGTGAATATTATAGGGGTGACTTTATAAGAAAAAGAGGAGTTGCCAGCTTACCAACTTAAGGGTGTTGCTCAAATATGGTACACTCAATGGAAGTTGGAGAGGGTGGATAAAGGTCCTGTCGATGGGAAGCTTTCAAACTTGCTTTCGTTGATCACTTTTTTCCTCTTGAGTAAGGGAGGCTAAAGTATTGGAGTTCATAAATATTCAACAAGACAACATGGGGATGAGGGACTATGCCCTTAAGTTTACTAAGCTATCCAAGTATTCTCCTTCAATGGTTGCCAATCCATGTGCCCAAATGAATAAATTCATATCAGGAGGTATCCGACTTGGTTGCTAAGGAATGTCGCACCGCTATGCTTGTTAAATAGATAGACATATCTCGGCTCATGACTTTTGCCAAAAAAATTAAAGGAGAAAAGCTCAAGGAAATGAAGATAAGGGATTCTAAGAGGGCCCGATATGAAGGTGGGTTCTCCAATGCTAGGACCATTGGTAGCAGTGGACACCCTCATCAAGACCAAAGCTCGGGGAAGAAGTTTGCTAAGAATAGGGTGCCATACCCTAAATCTCAAGGAGAAGGAGGTAAAAATGCTAGTAACCCTTCTTTTCCAAATTGTGCAAAGTGTGGAAGGAATCATGGAGGAAAGTGCTTGATGGGAAAGAGTGCTTGCTATGGATGTGGAAAGATGGGCCATAAGCGATTCGAGTGCCCTCTTGTTTCCAACAAGGGTAGAGATGGTCATCCTATCGAAGGCCAAGTGAAACAAGGCACCTAATCTCAACCTAAGGGTGGCCAATGCAACAACCGATTCTATGTTCTTCATGCTAGACAAGAGGTTGATGAGGCTCCTAATGTGGTCATGGGTATGTTACGAGTATTTAACTTTGATATTCATGCATTGGTTGATCCGAGTGCCAACTTGTCTTTTGTTACTCCTTATATTTCTATGAAATTTGATGTGTGCCCCAAAGTGTTGATAGAACCTTTTCAGTTTATACTCCCGTTTGTGGCTCGGTATTAGCCCAGAGAGCTTATAGAAACTATCCCGTATGGGTATTGCGTAAATTTATTCCATGTGACCTTCTTGAACTTGATATGACTAATTTTGAAATCATTCTTGGTATGGATTGGTTACATGCCGCTTACGCGTCTATATGTTATAGAACTCGTGTGGTTAAGTTTCATTTCCCTAATGATCTTATTCTTGAATGGAAGGCTAATGATTTAGTGGTTAAGGGTTGATTCATCTCATGTATTAAGGCCCAAAAAATGATTTCCAAAGGGTACATTTATCATATGGTGTGAGTTAGGGACATTGATTCCAAAAATCCTACTCTTGAGTCGGTCCCTATAGTTAATGAGTTCTTCGACCTGTTTCCCGATGATTTGCCCGATATTTCTCCCGAAAGGGAGATTGACTTTGGCATAGATCTCCTTCTTGATACCCAACCTATCTCTATAACTCCTTATCGTATGGCTCCGATAGAACTTAAGGAGTTGAAAGAACAATTGAAGGATTTGTTGGATAAGGGTTTTATCAGACCAAGTATTTCACCATGGGGTGCTCTCGTGTTATTTTTTAGGAAGAAACATGGGTCACTCAATGTGTATAGACTACCGATAATTGAATAAGGTTACCATAAAGAATAAATATCCAATCCCAAGGATAGATGACTTGTTTGATCAATTATAAGGAGCAAGCTACTTTTCTAAGATTGACCTCTATTACAGTTATCATCAATTGAGGGTGAGGGAGTGTGATATTCCCAAGACAGCTTTTTGGTCAAGGTATGGTCATTTTGAATTTGTAGTAATGTCGTTTGGGTTGATAAATGCTCTCGCTATAGTCATGGATTTGATGAATCATATTTTCAAGACATATTTGGATATGTTTGTAGTGGTGTTTATTGATGATATCTTGATTTACTCTTGAAATGAGGAAGATCATATGGGTCACTTAAGCATTGTATTGCAAATATTGAGGGAAAAGTAATTATTCGCTAAATTTATTAAGTGCGAATTTTGGCTAAGAGAGATTGCATTTCTTGGTCATGTGGTGTCCGATGGTGGGATTAAAGTAGATCAAAAGAAAATGGAGGCAGTTAAGAATTGGCCTAGACCATTATCTCCTTCGGACATTAGAAGATTTTTGGGCTTAGCCGAATACTATAGAAGGTTTGTTGAAGGGTTCTCATCTATTTCTTTGCCTTTAACTAAGTTGACACAAAAGAAGGAAAAATTCCAATGGTTGGAAGAATGTGAGAAAAGTTTCCAAATATTGAAAGATTGTTTTACGTTAGCTCCTATTTTGACATTGTCCGAAGGTTCAAATGGGTTTGTTGTTTATTGTGATACTTCGCGTGTTGGTTTGGGTTGTGTCTTGATGCAACATGGTAAGGTTATAGCCTATGTCTCTAGGAAGTTTAAAGTACATGAAAGAAACTATCCAACCCATGATCTTGAACTTGCACCAGTTGTGTTTCATTAAAAATTTGGTGCCATTATTTTTATAGGGTGCATGTTGATGTGTTTACCGACCAAAGAATATTGCAATATGTGTTTAGTCAAAGGGACTTGAACCTTAGGTAAAGGAGGTGTCTTGAACTCCTAAAAGACTATGACATGAGCGTATTCTACCATCTAGGTAAGGAAAATATTGTAGCCGATGCTCTTAGTCGGTTGTCTATAGGTAGTGTTGCACATGTTGAGGAAGGTAAAAGGGGATTGGTCAAAGAGGTCCATAGATTGGCACGTATAGGTGTGCGTTTGGTTGATTCCAATGATGCAAGTGTTCTTATACATAATGGTTTAGAATTATCTCTTGCGGTAGACGTCAAGGCCAAACAAGACAATGATCCAATTTTGGTTAAATTGAAGAAGTCGGTTGCTGAAAAATTTGTTGAGGCTTTCTCTCTAGGAGAAGATGGGGTACTATGTTACCAAGGTCGGTTGTGTGTTCCAAATGTTGATGGAATAAGAGAGTTGATATTGAATAAAGCCCATAGTTCTTGGTATTCAATTCATCCTGGATCCACCAAGATGTATTGTGACTTGAGGGAAATGTATTGGTGGAATAGAATGAAGAAGGAAATAGCATAGTTCGTGGATAAGTGACTTAATTGCTAACAAGTGAAAGTTGAACATCAAAGGTCAGGAGGTCTAGCTCAAGAAATCGAAATTCCTACATGAAAGTGGAAAGATGTGAATACGGACTTTGTCACGGGTTTGCCTCATACTAGAAGACAACATGTTTCTATTTGGGTCATTGTGGACCGAATGACCAAATCGGCATATTTTCTTCCGATCAAAACTTCTTATGGTGCCGAAGATTATGCTAAGTTGTACATTCATGAACTTATGAAACTTCATGGTGTTCCTTTTTCGATTATATCGGATAGAGGTACTCAATTTAGTTCACATTTTTGGAAGTCATTTTAGAAAGGTCTTGTCACTAAAGTCAAGCTAAGTACCGTTTTTCATCCTCAAACCAATGGACAAGCCGAGAAAATAATTCAAACCTTGGAGGATATGTTAAGGGAATGTGTGATTGACCTTAGAGAAAGTTGGGATGACCATTTGCCATTGATTGAGTTTGCCTACAATAATAGTTATCACTCTAGCATCCAAATGGCTCCTTTTGAAGCCTTGTATGGGAGAAGATGTAGGTCTCTGGTGGGGTGGTTTGAAGTTGGTGAGATGGCGTTGATTAGTCCAAATTTGGTAATTGATGCAATGGAGAAAGTAAGGCTCATAAGAGAAAGATTGAAAATGGCTCAAAGTCGTCAAAAGTCCTATTCGGACACTAGGAGGAGAGAGCTTGAATTTGATGTAGATGATATGGTGTATTTGAAGATTTTACCTAAAAAGGGGTAATGCGGTTTGGCTAGAAAGGAAAGTTGAGCCCTAGATATATAGGACCTTATAGGATATTAAAGCGCATTGGCAGGGTAGCATATGAGTTAGACTTGCCACTTGAGTTGTCTTTGGTTCATCCGGTATTTCATGTGTCGATATTGAGGAAGTTTGTGGGTGATCCAAATTCTATTGTGCCAAGGGAGAACGTGAGTATTGAAGAGAATTTACTTATGAGGAGATCCCAATTGAGATTTTAGATCGACAAGTGAAGAGGCTGAGAAATAAAGACGTTGCATTTGTCAAAGTGTTATGGAGGAATCAACAAGTAGAGAGGGCTACGTAGGAAGCGGAATCAGACGTGATGAAGCAATATCCTTATCTCTCTCCTTTCACTTAAGACTAAAGGTAATAAGTTGCTCATGATCAAATCGATTAGACTTCTACACTTCAGTTCCATATGTCATTCATATGCACGCATGATTCATGAAAATGATTTCTCTCAAGGACTATGTCGTATGTTAAGTATGAAGTTTACATGTTATATGCATTTTTCAAAGTGTCCTCATGTCGATGTTGGATTTCTAAATCCTTTTTCCATATCTTTTCTATATTAGTTGAATCTCATTCGAGGACGAATGTTCCCAAGGGGGAGATATTGTACCATCCCTCAAAATGCTCATAAATGCCTTAAGAAATGCCTTGGGAATAGGCAACTCATGTAATGCGTTATCCTTAATCTTTTTGGAAAATCCGAGTTCAAAATATCGATCTGGGGGTCAAAATCTGCGGGAAAATACTCTCAATGAATTTTTAGGACCCGTATATTAGAAGATAGATTTTCAAAGAAATTCATGAAATAGTAGGATCCACGACAGGTCCGTGTCGCGGACCGGGAGAGTTTTCTGGTCGAGTTGAGTTTTTTTAAAGGTGTTTTAGACCTTTTTCAAATTATTAGTCAATGAACCTAGATGTTTTAAGGTCCTAATCCGACTCTATAAATTCACCTAAAACTCTAATTCTATTCTTCTTCTACAATTCATCTATCAAATATTTCTCTCTCTACAAAAAGGCTCTCAAGGGTTTTCATTGAAGAATTCAAGTAATCTACTCAATTTCTCCATCAAACTCTCAAGTTCTTCCAATTATTTGGTGTTCTCACTTAAGGTATGTGGGTATTGATTCATGGATCCTTTCATCCATGAAGCCTAATCAATTTCTCAAGGTTTTCTATCAAATTAAATTATGGTATTTTATAGGTTTTATGACCTCTATTCTTATTGCATGAATTTTGATTTAAAGTATGATCATAAGTCTATTTTGATATAAATTGATGGTTAATGCATTGAATTAAAGAGTTTTTCATGAATTCTCGTATTTTGACCTCTAGGGTTCATGATGTAAATTATGAGTATTTTGAATTATACTTCCAAAGGATATTATCTATATGAATTATGTATGGGCTGATATAAAGTTTATGATCATGCATGTTTTCAAGTGAATTATATGATTTTCAAAGTCAATTGATTATGCAATTGAGTTTTACTCTAAGTTCAAGGTATGAATTTTATACAAGTTATGAAGTAAGGTGACTTAGGGCTCTATGTGGTGACCTAAGGCCTAACGATATGAATTATGCAAATATGATTGTAATGATGAAAGGACAATTCTCACATTACAAGTATGTTATGAAAATGAGCTACTCTATGATTTCAAACCTATGATCATGACTATGATATATAAAATTATGATCTTATGTTATGTATGTATTCCGTGGGATTTGACTTAGCACCGAGTGGACTTGAGGTGGGGGCCCTACCAAAAGCCTTAGTAGCAACCTCATGTCTCATAAACTATGTGCCACCATAGGTTGACTTCATGGCTTATCTATTGGATCCATATATAGCATATGCATGACCCGCCTAGCGGGGTAGAGTCTACCTTGGCAAGTAAATTCCCTTTTTCTTCATTTCATGGGGAGACAACGGGATTCTATGTTATAGCTCGCATGGTTTATTGTCGGTTATGGTTCCTATCCCACATATGTATGATCTCTTAAGTACGTTATGATTTTAAATTGATTCTTTTAAATGCTTTGGTCAATATGATTTTTTCAAGACTTTACTTATTCCATCTTATCATGTGTTTTACTTGACCTTTGCATTCCATGATTTACGTTGCATGTCACGCCCTCATACTTAGTACATTCTAACGTACTAATGCATACTTTTTGCCTACATTGAGGTTGAAGATCCTAATCATCAACATAACTAGTAGGCATTCTCTGCCCGACTGTGTTGTGGTGAGTCCTCATTGACCGAGGACTAGTTTCAAATTGCTTACTATTTTCTTTTCAAAAGACTTTTGTTTACGTTGTATATTGAGGGTGAGTTAGGGACATGTCTTATTCCCCGTCCATACTCATGTTTAGAAGCATATAGTTGGACATATATTCGAGTCTATGTTGTCATTAGACATTTTCAGATTTCTATTCACATTTTAGACTCTCTTATGATGTTTTCGCTTTTATATTTTACCTTATGTATGCTTATGATATGTACAAGAGGCTTTGTTTGAGCCCTTCGGGATTTCAATTGACGTGTTACGACTAGGCCCTAGGTAGGGTCATGAAAGATAAACTAATCACAAACAAAGACATAACAAGGAGTCAAGGTAGGTACGTATATGAGCGTACTCAACACACAAAGAGAGAGAAACTTGCAAAATCCGTCGAGCTCCCATAAACCCAACGGATACGCTCATGCACAAGTCTAAACGTAACAACCTGAATGGACTCCCATAAGCCCGACAAGAGCAATGATAGTTGAAATATCACAAGAGGGTCTAATAAAGTTCCAACAGCGCCACAACCTTCTGTGGACTTGAACCGGACCATTATGTAAGCTTGAACCTTTAACCAAAGATGAACATAGTTAAGGACTTGAACAAAAGGTTCATTAGAATATTAGGGACTCGAACCAAGATTTGAAAGTAATCAATGACTTGAACCAAGGTGACAGATAATTGTGGACTTGAACTACATGTAAAAGAGACCAAGGACTTAAACCTCAAAAATAGTTAATCGTGGACTCGAACCACGTGCAAGAAAGACCATGGACTTGAATCGGGTAATTGTAGCTAAGAATACGAACCAAAGCTAGTGAGTAACGATGGACTTAAACCAAGGTAATAATAGCGGTGGACTCGAACCATAGCTAAGTAAGGTCAGGGACTTGAAACGAGGTAATAATACCAAGGCAAAGAGTTCAACCCCGCCCAATAGAGTGAATTAGGGACTTGAACCACGAACAAGGGAGAGTCGGTTAACATTAGGATCAACGGAAGATCGAGTATCACAGAGAGTACCCCCATTCCAAGTACTATTAATAAATCACTCCAGCTCGAACCACATCCAACCAAAATCAACGAATGGACTTTTAGAACCAAGAACCAAGTGATACAGGACCTATAGAAGAATAGGACATTAGGGAGATAAGGTTCCAAAATAGTGTTACTACTTAGATAAAGCTCGGACTATTAGTCTCAAGTCTACTATATCAGTCTACAGGGAGGTAAGCTGCCGAAATGACTTCGGAGGAGTTTCAAGGCCCGACGGTACCAAAATCATACAAGTCTATGGTAATCACTATTCTAAGCCTAGACAAACATGCTTCCAAAAGCATAAACCAAAGGCACAACACACATCACAAGGTATGAATTATCAACACAAATAAGAGATATTATTAAGTAGCCCGAATTTCTCGAAAATAGAGCTGACGACATAATTTCTAGAAATTTAGCATTCTCAACACCCAAACACCCCCAAAATCATACAAATCAGCATAAATTTGCCTAAATATGCTCAATCTACAGATGGGGAAACTATAACCTACCTATAGGCCGACCACGCATGCTCCAACTCACAGAACCAGAGCTTTTCACTTTTGAACTGCCTCCAAATGCTTCCATGCTACCAATAATAGAATTATAAGATCAATACGGTTGTTATGAGATTAAAATTATCGAATTCGACAATAGGTCAATTATAGAGTCAAAAATTGAGAATTATGGGACCCACTCTGTAACTTATTGACTCCACGAATAGGTCTTGAATTCTATCCTAAGCTTGTGTTCCAAAAATAAACATAATTCCCACCTCAAAACAGCTACAATCTAAATATGCATCAACATACTCACCTAAGCACAAAAACTCATTAAGGCCATAAGGAAAAAGAGCAATTTACCTCAAATGAAGCCTTTAATCCTAGTTTTGAGCACACCACTGGATTCCCCTCAAAAAACCAAGTAAAATAGCCTTTGGAATCACTCAAATCTCCTGTAATTAAAAGAGAAATAGTATCTCCAAGAATGAACACTTAACTAAAAATTGAATCCAGGAATAGGCCAGAGGTGTCACAAAGGAGAACACCAGCTGGTCGCTTAAGAGACACCGACCAAGAGGTGGGCATCGCATTAGCATTGCTTTAGCGATAGGGTGATCTCTTAAGCGATAACCGCCCCCAGGTGCCCAGTCGCTTTAGAGACAGTTGCATTATCGACCATAAGTCACTTTAGCGATGGCACCAGACTCAGCTGAGGAAAAGATGAATTTAGCATGTCCAATTCTCCAATGAGGTGCTTGGGATTCCTTTGGAACCCCATGCGTGCAAACAAGATATGGTACCCCATCAAATTTGACATTTCAAACTCAATGGCACATTCAAAATTGTCATACGGGGTTATTTTATCAAAAAGTGAGTCACACCCAAGTGCCATTTTGAGCCTAATTCCATAATGGGCCTCTAGACGAGAACAAAAGGTCATTTTAGACTAAACTCAACATTCTGAAACACTAAACGTGTTGTCAAAATTTTCCTTTGAGCGTATTTTCCAAGAATGTTGACCGAACTCAATCATAGATTAAGTTTCAAAGGCAAAAATTCCAAATGGCCCCAAACTTATACTGATTATCTCGATACTCATGCCAATCATGGTAACAGCCTAATTTGGCCATTTTGGTGCTGATGGTACCATCAGAATTTCATTTGAGATCGTTTTCCTGAAGTTATGAACGAAGTCAAATTTTCAAGTTATCTCCACTCCAAAATAGGGAAACATGCCTAAAATCCAAAATGAACGACGAGGCGACCGAGCTACCGATGCCAATAGGTTATGAATAACCTGGGTTACTATATGAATGCTCTAAATGATTAAATAAAAGCAAAAACATAAAAATAACCATGGTCTCCACTACTAAAAGAACTTTCGTCAGTGAAAGTAAGAGTCAAGAAGTACCTGAAAGATCAAATAAGCCGAGAAACTGTGTCCGCATCTCCTCTCGGTCTCCTAGGTAGCCTCGTTGACTGGATGATGCCTCCAATGGATCTTAACTATAGGAATGGCTCTAGATCACAATTGCCTGACATATCTGGTCAAAATGGCAACGAGCTCCTCAATATAGTTCAAATGATCACCAACTCAACCGCGTCATACTAAAGCACATAGGACTCATATGGAACATACCAGCACAACATCAAAACATAAAAGACTGGATGAATAGCTGAAAAGACCAGTGGTAAAACTAAATCATATGCAAAATCGCCAACAGTCCTCAATATCTCAAAAGGGCCAATATACCTAGGGCTAAGCTTGCCCTACCTCCCAAATTTCACCACACCCTTCATGAGTGATATACAGAGGAATACTCTATCACCAACGGCAAATCTCAATGGCCGATGCCTACAATCCTTATACCTCTAGTGTCTACTCTGAGCTATCATGAGCCTATACTGAATCACCCTCACATGATCTAAATCCTCCTACATCAAGTTTGTACCACACAACCTGGTCTCTATAGACTCAAACCAACCAACCAGAGAGTGACAACACCTACCATATAAGACCTAGAACGGGGCCATATGAATATTAGTGTGGTAGCTATTATTGTACGTAAACTCCGCCAAGGGAAACAACTGGTCTTATTGACCCCCAAAATCCATAACACAAGCTTGTAACATATCCTCAAGAACTTGAATAGTGCACTTTGACTTGCTATCAGTCTGTGGGTGAAAAGTTATGCTAAGATCTACACAGGTACCCAACTCCTTCTGAAAAGTTCTCCAAAAGTTGGATGTGAACTGTGAGCCCTGGTCTAAGATGATAGAGATGGTCATACCATAAAGACTGAACATCTCCAAAATGTAGATATAGGCCAACCCCTCGGCACTATAGGAAATGTAAACCAGGAGAAAGTATGCTAACTTAGTCAATCGATCCACAATTACCCAAATATTATCAAGACCACGGGAAGTGCGAGGCAGCCCCACAATGAAGTTTATTATGATCCTCTCCTACTTCTACTTGGGAATGGGCAATCGCCAAAGCTCTCCACCAGTCCTTAAAAGATTAACCTTAACCTGTGGACAACTCATATAATGCGACACATAATCCATAATTTCTCTCCTCCTGCCGCTCCACCAGTAATGCTGCCTCAAGTCATGATAAATCTTAGCGGTTCCTAAAAGGATAAAATATCTGGAATCATTAGCCTCACTAAGGATTAAGTGAATCAAGCTCTCAACACTCGAAACATAGAGATGACCAAACCTTAATACCCTATCTGAATCTAAAGTAGTTAGGCTAGGTTCATCTCCTAAAACCCTATCTCGAAGTGCAACTAAATCCTCACCCTAAAATGGATGGTTATCAATATGGTCTAATAAAGATGACTGAGCTCCCACATAAGCTAGCACACACCGTGAATCAAACATATCAAGCCAAATCATCTAGTTAGTTAAGGACTAGATGTCCCAAGCTAAAGGTCACTCCATAGAAGAAAGAAAGGCTAGAATACCCTTACTTACTATATTTCGACTCAAGGAATTTGCTACTACATTCGCTTACCCAAATGGTAGAGAATAAAGAGCTCATATACCTTCAAGAGATTAATCCAGCGATGCTATCTCAAATTAAGATCCCTCTCACTCATAATATATTAAAGGCTCCTTTGATCAGTATAGATCTCACATCAAACTCCATACACGTAGTGCCTTCAAATCTTAAGTGCAAAAACTACCTCCGCCAACTCCAAGTCATAAGTAGAGTAGTTGCGCTCATGCAGCTTAAGCTGTCTTTATGCATAAGAAATAACCCGCCCTTACTGTATTAATACATAACCCAAACCAACACCATATGTTTCATAATAAATGGTGAATACCTCTCCCTCAACTAGAAGAGTCAATATAGAAGCGGTGGTAAGAAACTCCTTGAGCCTCAGAAAGCTCATCTCACACCTCTCCGACTATATAAATGAAACATCCTGGTGAGTTAATCGAGTCAAAGGTGCCTCTATAGTAAAGAACCCCTCAACAAAGCACTTGTAGTACCCTTCCAATCCGACCAAGCTATGAATCTCAGTCACCTAGATAGGCCTAGCCCAATCATAAGTACCCTCAATCTTTGTCGGATCTATCATAATTCCATCCTTGGACAGCACTTGCCCCAAGAATGATAAGGACTTAAGAAAAAACTCACACTTAGAGAACTTGGCATAAAGCCACTGATCTCTCAAAGTCTAAAGAACTTCCCTCAAATGTTGCTCGTGATTATCTCGGCTCCGCGAGTATACCAAAGTATAATCAATGAAAACTATAAAAAATGAGTCCAACTATAGCCTGAATACCTGAGTCATAAAGTCCATGAATGTGACAATGGCATTACTCAACCCAAAAGACATCACTAGGAACTCATAGTGGCCATAACGAGTCCTAAATGCAGTCTTAGGGATGTCTATTGCCCTAATCCTCAACTGGTGGTAGACGGATCTCAAATCAATCTTAGAAAATACAATGGCACTCTGAAGCTGGTCAACTAGATCATTAATCCTAGGAGTGGGTTAACGGTTCTTTACCATCACCTTGTTCAACTTCCTATAGTAAATACACATTCGCATAGCGCGTCCTTCTTTTAAATAAATAGGATTGGGTCACCCCACGGTGATACACTAGGTTGAGTTAACCCCTTACCCAAGAGATCTTGAAGTTGAACACTAAGCTCCTTCAGCACTACAGGGACCATGCAGTATGGTGGGATGGAAATAGGATAAGTACCCAGCTCTAAATCAATGGCGAAGTCAATATCACAATTCGAAGGATGTCGACAAGAAACACATCTACAAACTCTTATACTATATGCACTAAATCAACTATAGGGCCCTTCCTACTCAAATCTCTAACACAAGTAAAGTACACAAAACATCCGCTAGCCACTAACCTCCAAGCCCAAACAAAAGAAATTACTTCAACTAATGTGTGATTACAAGATCCCTGCCATACTACCAGTAGAATACTAGGCCTGGCTAACGATCTTGGCATAGCAATCCATGACCGCACATTGAGGGGATAACCAGTCCATGCCCAGAATTAAGTCAAAATCCACCATATCAATCAAATTAAGGTCAACCCTAGGGTCCCTCATCTAAATAGTCACCACAGAAGATCTAAAAATCCAATTCACTACTAAAGAATCACCTACCGGGGTCAAAACATGTAATAACTCAACTAAGGGCTCTGGACTCATACTCAATTGAGGGGAATAATATACATATATTTAAGAATAGGTGTAGCCTGGATCAAATAAAGTGGATGTTGGTTAATGATATAATGAAACTATATTTATGATCACATCGTTCGAGGCCTCAACCTATGCTCTAGTTGGAGCTTCATAAAAGTGGGCCTAGGCTCCTCTAAAGTGCGCATCAACTTTACCTCTTGCTTTTCCTCCTCAGGGACCTCTCTGTACACCCTGATGACCACTTTTACGATCTTAGCACTAGCCTCTGCCTCTAACTAATGGTGTTTCTGGTGGTGCGGGCCTAGCTATTTATGGAGCTGGTGCAGCCAACCTACGGAGAGGGCACTCGTAGGATGAATGATCTAGCTCTCCACACTTAAAGAACCCCATTGGTTATTGGCTCGATCTTGAGATCGGCCACCTCAGCTAGAAGAACCCATCTGAAAACCACCTTGGCCCTGACTCAGACCGGCACTAGATCTACCCTGATGGTGCTGGTAACCCTTTGAAATATAAAGTAAGGGTTGGAAGGGGCAGCTAGACTGGCCCGGCTAAAATCTTGGCGAGATCTGTCATAGGACTCTCTGGATCTAAAGCGGTGCCCACCTTGGCTATCCTCCTGTCTATCTATCTTATCGCTTACCATAGGGCCTCATAACAGAGATGCTTAATCATGCAGGCATGGTCTACAACATCCAGAAATGAGTGGCCCACTAAAACTAAATAGTGGGTCTTAATCCTTAACTAGAGTCTCAATCCTCTGATGAAGCACCAAACTCTCTCCTTCTCAGTAGGTAAGTGCTTGAAGAACTCATATAATTGAGCCTCATACTCCAATACTGTCATGGAACCCTTCTTCAATTGCAAAAACTGATCTCAGAGCTGATCTATGACGCTCCTGAATAAACTGGGCCAAAAAGCCTTTAAAAACTCAGCCCATGACACCGATGGAGACCCAGCTGGACTAGTATCTAATATGAATGCCACCACTGCCTAGTAGGGCCATTAGCTGATAAGCAGTGATGTCGACTCCTCTTGACTCCACTAGGCCCAAAGTCTACAGCAACTTTCGGTAAGTAAGCAGAAACTCATAGGCATCCTCATCCATATCCTTAGAAAAACTCAACGATGATAGTCTAAGGAATACACAAAGAATCTTTTTCTCCTAAAATAACATGATGCCCTCTAATTCATCAGGCTGAGTGGGAGGTGCCGATGGCTGCTGAACAGCTAGTGCCTCTGGCATAGGCTGGCTCTGTGGTTCTTGAGAAACTAGAGTTGGGGCCTATTGCATACCCCTAATAGCAACTAATATTTAGGTGAACATAGCCTAAAGTCTGAAGCTATAACTAATATGGGCGGGTGGTTAGTCTCATCTCGACCTTATCGACTGATGATGTACTACAGCTACTGGTGACTCTACCTTCAGCTCTAGAGTCTACTTCCTGTCCCGAGCTGAACATGTAGCCTTGGCACTACCTTGGGGTCAATCTCTACTACTAGTATACGTACAATACATCTTATAAAAGAGTAGAACAAGTGAGATTTCTAAAACCAATAAGACACAAACTATACAACAGCGGTACAAAAGAGACGCATTCCTAAAAACATTCTATAGCCTCTCGAAGATAAGTCACGGAGGTCTCCACGCCGATCCATAGGACTCTATGAGAAGTTATCTATGTACAAGTGATTTCTCCACCATTTTGAGCTCAATTTTAGTGATTCAAAGGTCCACATATTGGTAAGATCGTAAGGTGATTTTGGAACTCCATTTGAGGTAAATTTTGAATTTTAGCTGCTGACTTTTGTTGAATTTTGGAGTGAAATTTTATTAAACTTTGGGGACAGGGGTCCAAGTTGATGCACGAGGTAGAGGATTCAATCGGGAGACCAAACAGAAGATGCGAGCACAGTTCCTTGGCTTATTTGAGCTTTTAGGTACTTTTTGACCCTTACTTTTGCATACAAAAGATTTTTTAGTAGTGGATGTAATGACCCTCCAGTTCATTTTTGAAATAAAGCATTCATATCATCATTTCTAGCATTCTTGTAGTGACCCCAAGTCATTTATGACTTGATGGCACTTTCTGTTCGATCGTCTGGTCGTTCATTTGAGTTTTAGGCCCATTTCCCTATTTTGGAGCTTTTTTAACTTGAAAAATTTACTTCGGTCATAACTTCATTTAAATAACCTGAGAATGGAATTCTGATGGTTTCATTCACTCTAAAATGACCAAATTAGATTGGTTTCATGGTTGATATGAGTATCTAGGCAATCAGTACGAGTTTGGGGTCATTTAGCGCTAAAGCCTTGAAAACTGGCTAATAGTTGACTTTGGTCAACTTTTTTGGTAAACGTGCTTGGATTAAAATTGTGTAAGTGCGGTTAGCTTTGTAATGTTGAGTTTGTTCTAGAATGACCTTTCATGTGTATCCCGGAGCCTTTGATCTCATTTTGAACCCTTTTGTGGTTTTGGTTTAAATTAATGCTTGAGTGTAGGACTCATTTTTCATCGAAACAACCTCCATAGGAAATTTTGACTACACCATTGAGTCCAAAATGTTATTTCCAATCAAAATTCATATATGGTTTTCGTTCATGGGACTATGATTCCAAAGCATCAAAAAAATCAAATTTTGGACTATATTGTCACTATTCATCACAATTACTGTTCACCGCAAACTTTTCAGATTTAAGTCCCTGGCCTTTCTTAACCTTGGTTCAAGTGCACCGCCGTTATTAGCCTTGGTTCAATTTCATCGCTACCTACTAGCTTTGGTTCGAGTCCTTAGCTACTATTACATTGGTACAAGTCGTTGGTCTTCCTTGCACATGATTCAAGTCCACGATTATTTATCACTTTGGTTCAAGTATTTTGTTATTATGAAATCTCGATTCAAGTCCTTGATACTCTTGTGATTCTTTGGTTAATTCCTTGGTCTCTCTTGCACATGGTTCAAGTCCATGATTATCTATCACCTTGGTTCAAGGCCTTGGTTATTATCAAATCTCGATTCAAGTCCTAATAATCTTATGATTCTTTGGTTCAAGTCCTTAACTATGATTCATCTTTGGTTAAAACTTCAATCTTTCAGAATGGTTCGGTTCAAGTCCACAAGAAGTTGTGGCATTTTTGGAACTTCATTAGTTTCTCTCGTGATAATTCAACTATCTTTTCTCCTGTCGGGCTTATGGGAGTCTTTTCAGGTTGTTAATTTTAGACTTTTGCATGAGTGTACCCATTGGGTTTATCGTATCCCAATAGATTTAGCTAGTTTTCCACTCTTTGTGTGTTGAGTGCGCTCATGTACATTCCTACCTTGATTTCTTGTTCGATCTTTAGTTGTGATTAGTTTCTCATATTTCAATTTACTTTTTCTTATCTTGCTCAGTCGGCCTATGGTGACTATTGGGTACCTGTTATTTTGGTACTCATACTACACTCTGCATCTACTTTTGTAATGTAGGATTGAGCACCACCTACCACCGCAGAAAGATCGAGCTTGTTGCAGCCAGTTTTGGAGACTAGGATGAGCACTTGTCATTTTGAGATCATTTATGTCTCCTTCAGCTTAGATGACTCGTCTTATTGTACTTTCGAGACTAACCAGTGTTGTATATATATTTTGTTCCATTTTGGGGACTTGTATTCATTTTATATTGGTAGAAGCTCTGTACTAGTGACTTCCAGGTTTTGGGAGGGATTCAGTTTTTTTGTATTTCATATATATTTATCTAGTTTTTCCTTATTTCGGTTTTTGTTCGGTTCTTTTAGTTCTATTTACTATTTCGCCCTTATACCCATTACTTGCAGTTCCAGGTTATGAGTATGGCTTAGCTATCGCAGGGTTATGGTAGGTGACATCATGACCTGAGAAATTGTATCGTGAAAAGTATTGCTCAGGTCATGATGGAGCCTACTATGACCCACTAGTAGGCAAGACGATCCATATCCCAGTAATGGGATGTTAGGGTAGAAAACCAATAATATAATTAAAAATAATAATAAAATGGAAGGAATATAAATGAATGGCAGAAGCACAATGAAATATATACAAATGAAATATCCCTCCCAAAACCTGGAAGTCACATGTACAGAGCTGTTACAAAATAAGTACAAGTCCCAAATGTGGACCATAGAAACAAGGTTGTATAAAAAGTCAAAAGACAGGTAAAATATATGTACAAAGGGAGACGAGTAAATCCAGAACGCTTAGTGCTCATCCTCACCTTTGATCAAGACTACAGCTAGCTGGAATCAATGCCGATAAATAGTATTCGGACCTGCATCACAAAAAAAATGTAGGGTCTAGTATAAGTACCAAAACAACAAGTACCCAGTAGGCATCATAGGCTAAATGATCAAGATAAGCAAAGATAGACTGAAATGCGAGAAACTAATCAAAACCAAAGATAGAATAATGAGTCAAGGTAGGTAGGTATATGAGTGTACTTAACACACAAAGAGAGTGAAGCTAGCTAAATCCACTGGGCTCTTATAAGCCCGATGGGTACGCTCATGCATAAGTTTAAAAGTACCAATCGAACGGACTCCCATAAGCCCAATAGGAGCAAAGATAGTTGAAGTATCACGAGAGGATCTAATGAAGTTCCAACAGTACCACAACCTTCCGCAGACTTGAACTGGACCATTATCTAAGTTTGAAGCTTTAACCAAATCTGAACATAAATAAGGACTTGAACAGATGGTTCATCAAAGGATCAGGGACTCAAACTGAGATATGAAAGTAACCAAGGACTTGAACCAAGGTGATAGATAATCATGGACTGGAACCACGTACAAAAGAGACCAAGGACTCAAACCCTAAAAATAGGTAATCATGGACTCGAACCACGTGCAAGAAATACCATGAACTTGAATCAGGTAATGGTAGTGAAGAACTCAAACCAAAGCTAGTGTGTAGCAATATAATTAAACTAAGGCTGATAACGATAGTGTACTCAAACCACGGCTACGTAAGGTCAGGGAATTGAACCAAGGCAATATTACCAATACAAGGACTTGAACCCATCCCGGTGGAGTGAATTGGGGACTTGAACCACGAACAGGGGTAAGTCGATCAAAATTAGGATCAGTGTCTAACCGAGTGTCACGAGGAGTATCCCCAATTCGAGTGTCATCAATAAATCACTCCAGCTAGAACTACATCCCACTAAAATCGACGAATAGACTTCTAATATAAAGAACCAAGTGATACAGTACCGATAGAAGAATAGGATATTAGGGAGGTAAGGTTTCAAAGATATGTTACTTCCTAGCTAAAGCTCGAACTATCAGTCTCAAGTCTGCTATATCAGTCTATAGGGAGCTAAGTTGTCTGAAATGACATCGGATGAGCTTCAAGGCCCGACGACACCAAAATCATACAACTCTATAGCAACTACTAGTCTAAGCCTAGATAAGGCCAAATATGCTTCCATAGGCATTAATCAAAGGCACAACACACATCACAATGTATGTTTGATCAACAATAATAGGAGATATGCTTAAGTAGCCCGAATTTCTCAAAAGTAGAGCTTACGACATGATTTTTAGAAATCTAGCAAGATCAACACCCAAATACCCCAAACTCATAAAAATTAGAATAAAATTTCCTTAACATGCTCAGTCTAAGAGGGGAAAACTATAGCCTACCTGTAGGCGGACCGTACATGCTCCAACTCACAAAATTAGAGCTTTTTCCTTTCGAACAGTCTCTAAATGCTACCACACAACAAAAAATGGAATCACAACGTCACTACAGTCTTTATAAAATTAAAATTATCGAATTCAGAGATGGGCTAATTTTAGAGTCAAAATTTGGGAATTGTAAGACACGCTCTGTAACTTATGGAATGGAAGACTAGGTCCTGCATGCTATCCTAATCTTGTGTTCCTAAAACAAAACAAAATTCCCACCACAAAATAGCGACAATCTAAACATGCATCAACATTCTCACTGAAGCCTAAAAATCACTAAGGTTGTAGGGAGAAAGAGAAATTTACCTCAAACAAAGCCTTTAATCCTAGTTCTGAGCACACAACTGGATTCCCGTCGAAACATCACACAAGAATGAACACTTAACTGAAAATTAAACCCAGGAATAGGTCTCTTAAGCGATACCCACCAAGAGGCGAGCATCGCTTTAGCGACACAAGGTCACTTAAGCTACCTGTCTCTTTAGCGATGGGGAGATCGCTTTAGCGACCTCACCTCCACGTGCTTGGTCACTTTAGTGATTCCCTAGTCCCTTTAGAAGTAGCCATTTTAGAGATCATGGGTCGCTTTATCTACGACACCTGACTCATCTGGTGCAAATATGAACTTGGCATGTCCAATTCTCCGATGGGGTGCTCGGGATTTATTTAGAACCCCATGCATGCAAATAAGATATGCTATTCTACTAAATTCAATATTTTAGACTCAATGGCATATTCAAAAATTTTATACGAGGTCATTTTATCAAAATGTGAGTCCCATACCTAAGTGTCATTCTACAACGGATCTCGAGATTAGATCGAAAGGTTTAAAAAGTGAACAAAAGATCGTTTTAGACCAAACTTGATATTTTAAAACTAACCATATTGTTTGAATTCTCATCTGAACGTGTTTTCCAAGAATGTTGATCAAAGTCAACCATAGACCAAGTTTCAAAGGCAAAAGTATCAAATGGCTCCAAACTTATAATGATTGCCTCGATACTTATGTTGACCATGCTACTAGCCTAATTTGGCTATTCTAGAGCTGATACAACCATCAGAATTCTATTTTGAGGTCATTTTCTAGAAGTTAGGACTAAAGTCAGCCTTTTAAGTTATCACCACTCTAAAATAGGGAAACGAGCCCAAAACCCAAACGAATGACCAGGCAACTAAGCTACTGGTACCAGTAGGTCATGAATGATATGGGATCACTATAGGAATTATCTAAACAATTAAACAAAAGTATAAACACGAAAATAACCTGGAAGGTCATTATACTTCAGGTCTGGACAACGACTCAATAGACCTCATCAGCAGCACAATTTACTTCTATAAGGTTTTCTAGCCCTTTTTTTCTGAAGCTGCTAGAGTTTGGAGGTTTGTTGGCTTTTATTGTATATAGTTTTTGGTATGTCAGGGCCCTATTCCATCCAAGCTCTACTATACTCAGAGGATTGCATACTAGTGTATTGGATTGTATAACCACATTTTTGGCTAAGTTGGCCTTGTTTGTTGGTTGGCTAAAGTTTGATGGTTGTTTGATGTATTGTCTTTATATATAGCTATTTTAGCTGCCCATATATTGTTTATATTTTCGTATATATCATGATGGCCTATACGATCCAAATAAGACTTATATGCTAGCTAGCTATTTCTTTATATGAAATTTTGGAAGTAGTTGTTCTTTGTAGAGTTGTTGACAGTGGCTTGCCGGCCAAATGCTTATTTTAAGTTAAGATATACTTGTTTATTTTTTAACTACGTGTGGCTATTATATGCTATTAACAAATAGTTCAGGCATCATCTCAAGTCTAAGTTTTGGCAGTAGATGCCAGTTACGCCCATTGAGTTTGGGTGTGACAAACTTGATATCAAAACAATGTCATATCCTAGAGAGTCTGCAAGTCATATCTAGTTGATTGTTTTCTAATAAATATGTTGTACAATACATTTTATAAGCAAGAAGCTACAGTGCATCTTAGAATAGTTGTCCTTCTTTTGTTCACCTCATGCTATAGAGTTGTATCTTATGGGTTAAGTTTTTGAGCTTATTTAGTTATTTGTGTATAGTGAAAGATGGCTGAAACCAGACAGACCGTAGCTAACCAGGGGTTAGATACAGCTATAGAGGAGGGTACCTATAAGGTACTACTAGTGGAGATATCCCATCCCTAGACCTAGGGAGAAATATCTTCTCATCCCCTTATAGCTTTTCAAAAGCCTCAGGAGCCTTTGAGGGATACAAAACCCCAACTCCACCAGCAGTACCACCTTTATCTCCTCCTATTCTGTTTGATTAGGATTTCAAGAGTATAATATGATGTTAGCAATAAGTAGTAGCACAATGCTAGCCATTAGTGCCTTATGTTGCTAGACCTTTTCAAAGGCCTAGAAGTTAGAGAGTTTGTGAGTTTCTTGCCTTGAATCCTCCATAGTTTATAAGGATAGATAGCAGGGAGGACCCTCAATACTTTGTCGATCAGTTTCATAAAATCTTCAGGGTATGCATGCCTCAATGGCTGAGTTAGTTGCATTAGTAGCATTTTAATTGAGTGATGTTGCAGTATTGTGGTACAAGAGTTGAAAGAGATCTATAGGAAAGATGCACCCATACCCTCTTGGGATAGCTTTACAGAAGCTTTCCTAAATCATTATTTGCCTTAATATTTTTGGGATGTCTGCATGGATGAGTTCCTGAACCTCTGACAGGGTAGCATAAGTGTCCTAGATCATGGGCTAAGATTTGATGCATTGGATAGATATGCACCAGAAATTGTTAATATGATGCATGACAAGGTGCATAGATTTGTAAGAAGGCTTGACTTAGATTATGTACGCTGCACAAAATGATAATATGGATATCTTGCGAGTTTAGGCCATTGCATAGGGCATAGAGGAGCATCAACATCAGCAGTATATGAGGGAAAAGGTCGAGAGAGCAACAAAAGAGGGCTAGGCCCGCTAGTTCACAAAGAGAGTTTCAGGATAAGGGTGTGCAAAAATCAAACCAATCAATAAACTGAAATGAAAAGAATGTTATTTAATTATTGTTATTGGGTTAATGAATTTTTAATAGTTTTATTAAAAAAATTATCGGGTTATTGGTTTGATTTTGATTTTTATTTTTGCATTATCGAGTAAACCGATAACCCATTAACACTATAGTAATTTACTAATTTACCCCTTAATAAATATTAAGTATTAATAATTTAACATCACTAGACACTATATATGTAAACTGTTAAAGATTGTCCCGTAGGATTCCTTGGTTTTAGTTCGAGTTTTAGTTTTAGATTGTCATTATAGATTTTTCAAGTTGCAAACGTTTGTAATTTGATTAACATCAAAAATTTCATATTATGTAACATGTAATTGTAGCCTTTGTACTGCATTTGCTCTTATTGATGCAATTTCTCATTATCTTTCTTATTTCACCATATCAAACCATTTAGAGCTGATTTCCTTGTTTCACTGTATTGCGCCAAATTATTAGAGAAGTTAAATATTTATTTTATGAGTATTTTCTTATTAGGTAAACTAATAACCAAACCATTAAGGACCAAAAATCAACAAAAAATATCTTATTGCTTTATTATTGGATTAGTTTATTTAAAAACCAAAAATTGATAATTAGAGTGGTAGTACATAGAACTGAACCATCAGATGCACACCCTTATTTCAAAGTGGTATTAGACCTCGATATTCTAGTATCCACCAGGGACAATCAGGCCCAAATGAGGGTTCATGAGCATCAGGCTCTCAGCAATAGAGGAGTTCAGGCCAGGCTAGGTCATCCCCATTGTATTGTGCTACTTGTCGTAAAATGCATATTGGGATATGTAGGCAGGGCTTCACAGGTTGTTATTCTTGTGGATAGGAGGTGCACATATGGAAGAACTTCCCGATGATAGGTCAGGGTGGTATGGATCAAATGATTAGGTCAACAGTAGGTTCTTCCTCATCAGCACATTATATGGGGCGTGGAATTCTTCAGTAGGTAAAGGCAGAGGTAGAAGGGGAATATCTAGTTCTGGTAGTGGCCAAAATTGTATATATGTACTTGCTGATCACGAGGATTTAGATTCTTCAATAGATATTGTGACATGTACATTGATTTTTTTCTCCTATTATGTTTATGCTTTAATAGATCCCGGATTTACTTTATCCTATGTTACTTCATTTATTGTGGGGAAGTTGTGTATAATGTTAGAATTATCAAATCAACACATTATTGTATCTACACCAGTTGGTGAGTCTATTATTTCCATAAGAGTCTATCAAGGTTTCATAATAGAAATTATTGATTGCCAAACCTCTGTAGACCTAGTAGAGTAAGAGATTGTTGATTTTCATGTCATTATGGGGATGGACAGCTAGTGTCTTGTTATCCTAATGTTGAGTATTGGAAAAAGATTGCTAGACTCCATTTCTAGAAGAAGCAGTTTGGGGATGGAAAGGCAATCCAGCAGTGTCGAAAGTTAGGTTTATTTCCTATCTAAAGGCAAAAGGGATGATTATTTAGGGTTGTATTTATCATTTTGTTTGGATAGGGGTACTCCGTTCACTGCCTAATTTTGGAAGTTATTTCAAAAAAGTTTAGGTTCGAAGGTGAACCTTAGTACCAATTATCATTCACAAACAGATGGTCAACTAGAGCATACAAACTCTATAGGAAATGTTGAGGGCTTGTGTTATTGACTTTAAAGGAATATGAGATGATCACTTGCCTCATATAGAGCTTCGTATATTAATAGTTATTGCTCTAGCATTCAAATGGCTACTTATGAGGCTCTTAATGAGAGAAGATGTAGATCTCATATTAGTTGGTTTGAAGCTGGTGAAGCATAATTAATAGGGTCATACCTAGCTCATCAGGCCATGGAGAAGGTTAATATTATCTAAAAGATATTGAAGATTGCACCAGAGTCGTCAAAAGTCCTATACTGATATTAGATGAAGAGACTTAGAATTTTAAGTGAACGATTAGGTCTACTTGAAGGTTTCACCGATGAAAGGTGCCATAAGATTTGGAAAGAAAGTGAAGCTCAGTCCCTGCTATATTAGCCCATACTGGATTTTAAAGAGAATTGGCATTGTAGCTTAGGAGTTGGAGCTACCACAAGAGTTAGCGGCGATCCATTTAGTATTTCACATATATATTCTTAAGAAGTGCCTAAGTGCTCCTTCACTCATTGTGCCCATAGAAGTATTGGTGTGAACCATAGCTTGTCCTATGAAGAGGTTCCAAATTAGATTATGGATTCAAGTTCGCACGTTCAGGACCAAGGAGGTTGCATCACTCAAAGTTCTATGAAGAAATCAATTTGTTAAAGAGGCTACATAGAATCCAAAGATATATGAAGTCTATATACCCTTATCTAGTTGTTCCTCCTAGTGATGATATCAAAGGTAATGATCCTTTCCATGTTTCAGATTCAGCATCAATTCATGTTTTTGAACGTTTCAATTTCTGTAATGTATTTATGCCTTGGTTATTTTCCCATCTTGGTCATTATTTTAGGATGAATGATTCCAAGGGAGAGATATTGTAACATCACAAAAGTCCTAGCCCTATTAGATACTTAATTAAAACCTAAAGTCTAAAATTCTACAACTTCTGAGATTTACGAACAACATCTATAGACCATAGATGGAACCATGGGTAGTAGATGAGGCTTACAAATTAGTTCCTGACTTAGTGAAAGTTCTCTTTAGACCTTTGACAGACGATGTTCATAGCTCGTGGAAAGAACCATGGACCATAGATGGGGTCCATAAAAATAGTTCATAAATTAGTGAAGTAACCTGAGTTTTATGAACTGGCAGTATGGTCCATACAAACTTCTATGAGTCATAGATTGACCTGTAGTTCCAAAGTTCAGAAACAATATACTTTCCTTGAGTTCTACGGAATGACAATACAATTCGTAAACTCTTTCACGGGTCTCAGATCAACTCGTAGTTTAAAGTACTGAAATTCCTATTTTTGTTTAATTTCCACAAGCGTGCAGGATGGCCCGTAAAAAGGTTTATGGACCATAAAAGGCTGCATAAACCAAAACATCAGAAACCCTAGTATCTTAGCCTGATTTCTATGAGATGTTTCTACAATCCGTAAAAGGAACTACAGACTGTACATGGACCTCGTAGATGGCTCTGTTAGTTTTTAAGAAGGGTTATGTTTGTCTTTTCCCTCCCCTTCTATGCCTAAACCCCCAATAGTTTTAAACCTAATTAAGGTCCTTAACAATACTATACGTCCCAACTATTCTCATAATCATTCCCAAGGCATAGATCAAAGAATCAAGAGGAGGAATCTAGGGTTTCAAGCATCTTCTTCAAGAACTTTGTCTTTCCAGATATGTAAGGCTATCATAGGATGTACTAAGTTCGTTCTCACGCCCTACATCTAGAATTCAGTTAGAAAGAGTTAAACATACGGTTTTTAATCTAAGTTTCATAAATTTTGAATTTACCTTTATTTCTTGTTATTGGATTCCAATTCTATTCAATGAGACTACAGTTCTGCATGTATTTCTATTCCTTGATTGATTGTTCATGCACATTCTATCACATGAACCCTAGTTAGAAAAGCATTGTTTTAAAGCTTTTGTACCTCTATTTTTATGCATTATTTTCAGACTCAAAGTAAGTTTTATGCAGTTGTGCTATTCAGTTAAGAAGAGTTTTAAGGGAATACTAGACATTCCAAATACACTTTCTTTACAATAACAACATGACTAGTTTTAAAGAAGCATAAATAGTTTCTAAAGCCATTTCAATCAGTTAAAGAGAAAGTACAGAGATTTCAAAGAAGTATTTTGAGTATTAACTCAGCACAAAGACTAATATGAGAGATATTGTATATTTGGGAGCAGTATTGAGCACCAATTTGAGTATGGTTTAGATAACTCAAACCCATAAACCATATAGCCAACATAGATAGGATTGTGTCATTGATTCAGATGACTCCTCACTTAGCCCCTGATAAAGGCATAGATATGGATCAATAAGTTAAGTTTGTCATTTACCCTGGCAAAGTATTGAATGTCTTTGGCATCGTGGGAAAGATGTTCTATCATCATGAGTCCTATAGTGATGGTTGTCGGTTAGAAATACTCCCTAAGAAAAGTAAAGTATACTATTTTAGTCTTCAAATTATATATCGCATTGTCTCGGTTGTAAGGTTTTACTTGTTTTCATAACATTTACATTTTTTTCTTTCAATTGAGTTACTTTCAGTTCCTTTCAGCTAATGCTTTCAATTAGGTTATTATTTCCTTAGCCTTATTACATACCATACATTTTATGTATTAAGGTCATTCAGAAATGCACATTTTATGATGCATAAATAGGTGTTTAGGATCGACAACATGTGCTTCATTTAGATCCTCTCTCTGTTAGCTTTTGGTGAAACCTCCTTGCTTTCAGAGGGCTCCTTATTATTTTGTCATGACCTAATTTCTCAGGTCATGATGGCACCTGCTATGTCCCACCAGTAGGTAAGCCTAACCCATAGCCAGGATCTAGAGAAAACGGTCCATCACACGAAGGCAAAGAATGCGGAAGATAACAATATTCAAATACAGGAAAGAGAGAATTAAATCAATATAGAAATAAATCCCTAATACTTGGTATTAGTCGGTAGTCAAGCTTCTAATCAAAACAAGAGTACAAGATTATACAAAATAAGAGATAAGTACAAACTATATTAGAAAACAAAATAAAGACTAGTCATATCTAGAATAGAGGAAGATAGGCAACACTAAAAGCTAAGAGCTCACCCCAGTCTCCGAATCCCAAGAGTTGCTCCGCATGAGATCCAAATCAGTAATGAAAACTCGTACTATGATCTGCAGGGCGCAGAAGTATAGCATGAGTACCAACAAGTGGTACTTAGTAGGCATAGTCCAACTGAGCTCCAAAGATAAAATAAGAATCAAACACAGGTAAGGCATGAGCATATATCACAAGTAACAAGAAACCATAGAAAACTCATAATAAGAAACAAGATGGAAGCACTGAAAGATAGTAAATGAAGAAGGTAAAAGAAGTAAAGGATGAACTTGGATGTGCTAGCCCATTAACCTATACACAACAAGCCTTACTAAGGAAGACAACTAGCCAGAACCAAACCAGCAAAAATATAATCACAACAGCACGTAAATGCTAATAAGGCTATTCAAAACATGACCTGCAAAAAAGAGTCAAATAGGAGAAAACAGGGGCAGTACCTACCTGTAAATAAAAGAACCACCCTTCGCACTACCACAAGTATACAAATAGCCAACAAAAACCTTATCAAACCCCACATGCCTGGCAGGTATATAATAACAAACTAAAACATGTAAGGCCTCCATAAGACCAATAAGTCACATCCAAATATACTAGTGATAGGCAATGCATATGAATGAAAGTAATGCAATAAGAATCAGTAGTTTCATAGTACCAAGATATATATACCTACCCCTCAATCCCAACAAGTGAGGTAGGACTCATGTTCCACCTCCTTCATCTTGTTTCAGTGGGTCACAAGGATAGACGAATCCATGGGGGAATCAGGAGTGTCCATATATACTTGTTTGGTCCCAATAAAGAACTTTTTGCTCTATCAGTGTGACTAGAGATCATCAATATGAACCATCCTTAATATAAACCAAGTAGAAAAGGATCACATCCTCAACGCCTCTATAATATTTGTAATTAGTTTATAAAAGAGATACATGTGGTATGACTCCCATTAAAATATATGTTTAGTAGTGAAAAGGGAAACAACCCTATTTTCATAAAAAAAGATGGTAAAACCAATGCATACCTGAGATCGTATGACAAAACAAGTGTAGATGAGAAACTAATGCAATGCATTCCATCATCATAATCCAAACAACTCAAGAAAATAGAAACACCATATACACAATAAGTCCCTCACTCCCAAAGTATAGAAACTAATCTGGAGTCCAACTAATCCTTGACCAAGGCCTTGAGCCCAAAATACTCCAACCATCTCACAAAAGTTACAAAAAAGGTACATCTCTACTCAGGCAATGGAAGGAATCGCAAAGAGTCAATAAATGAAGGAGTAACCTAAGAACCTCAGCAACTACCTAAAGGTAACATTCACGGACTAAAACACTGCTAACTTCATAATATAGCAACAATATACATTGAAGGATCCAAGGTCTAATCATAAGGTAAGGATCTCATCCCAATCATAGGCCTAAGCAGGACCGAAGCTCACAAGTCCCAATATAACTTCACAGTCCCCGCACTAGCTAAGGGCACCAAATCAAAAAAATACTCACCGGAGGCAACTATACTAGCAAGAATCACCAAAACTCTCCTAAAGGTGCTAAACATACTAGGTGCTACAAATCCACAACTATCAACTCCAAAGGAATTTTAACAACACTAGAATAAGGCATAAAAAAGGGGATAACCAACCGAGACTAAGGATTTTCCAATACTAACTAGCCCAAACCTCAAACGAAAATCAAGAAATAGGAATAAGAAAAGGAAATCTTAAATCCCCCACATATAATCCTAAATCACATGAACAATATGCTAAGCAGTATCTTATGAAGTACAATCTAAAATAAGTAGACCGTAGCCTACCTCGACACCGAGCATACGCACTTTAAGGTCCATGAATCCAAAGCTTTTCTTCCCAAACCACCTCCAATTTTACGTCATGCTATCAAAATATTGATTACCTCATCAATAGAACCTTTTGACACTAACATCACATTTTTCGGAAAAGAACTCAAAATTGGGTTAAAATGGGATTATGGAACCTGTATCAGAAGTCCCGAAATTGACTTAGTGATAAGGTTATAAATGACTTATTGAACTTGTATCCCAAAATGGGACACAATTTGATGCTAAAAATGAGGGAAAATAGCTCATGCAATAAAATGACCATCCAAGCTTTGAAGGAAGAAGTATAGCAGCTAAACCCACGAAATTACCCCAAACGGAGAGTACCCAACAGTGCCCAAGCACTCCAAAGCATAGCCACGAAATTTTTGAACACGCTAATCTTTGAATAACCTGAAATGGAGCTCTAAAACTCATGTTATAGGGTTTTAAATTTTGAGAAGAAGACCAAAAATGGGTTGGTCATTTTTAAAGACCCACCCAGACTGCTCATCGCGATCGCGGAGAACTTGGATCGCAATCGCAAGTCACAAGAAAAATACACTTTGCTATTGTGACAGTGAGGCATTATAATTGCGAAGGACAAGGATGGCCTACACCAACAAGGTGTTTCCACACAGATTTGGGAAAGTCCAAAATCTCCTATAAGGTGCTCGAGATTCATTCAGAATCCCATGAACACAAACGGACTATGCTACCCCCACCAAATTCAATATTCTGAACTCAACGGCGTAGTTGAAATTCCTATCTGAGGTTATCTTGATAAAAAATGAATCCCACACTCAAGCACCATTTTTGCCAATTTTACAAAAAAGTTTAGAATGAGATCAGGAGCCTCGGGAACCGCACAAAAGGTCATTTTAGAAAAAACTCAATATTTTGGAGCTAACTGTGCTGATGAAATTTCAATCTGAGCATGTTTTCCAAGTATGTTGACCAACGTTAAACTTAGGCTACAACTTAAAGACAAAAATGCCAAATGGCTCAAACTCACACCAAAAGGCTCTAAACTAAAGCTAAACATATGTTTAACCTAATTTGGTCATTATGGAGCTGATAGATTCATCTAAATTATGTTTTGAGGTTGTTTTGCTGTATTTTTCACCAAAGGCAACTATTCAAACTCTAAGAGCTCCAAAATAGGGAAACTAACATAAAATCCAAATGAACAACCAAGCGACTGAGCGGTCAGTGCCAGCAAGTCATAAATGACTTGGGTCTCTACAGAAAAACTCTAAATCGTGAAAAGATCAGAAAGAGACGAAAATGACCTGGAGGGTCATTACACATTTAAGTCTTTCAGTTTTAGTAGACTTTTGAGTTCATTTATAAGGTAGTCGTGGGACATTGATACAC
This sequence comes from Solanum dulcamara, assembly GCF_947179165.1. Lineage (NCBI taxonomy): Eukaryota > Viridiplantae > Streptophyta > Magnoliopsida > Solanales > Solanaceae > Solanum > Solanum dulcamara. The sequence continues at coordinate 24,242,512 of NC_077247.1, read as the reverse complement.
TCAAATTACACCTACCTAAAGAAGTATAAAGTGATCGTTGATCAAATATAGAACCTAACGAAGGTTAGGGTCGATCCCACGAGAAATATGATTTTGACTTTAGATTAATCATTTACTATTTGGTTTAGTAATCAATTTATTTCCATAAATAAAAGGCGGGATTTTTATAAAACTAATTAGCAAATAAAATAACAAGCATAAACGAACAAAAGTAGCGATTTAATGTGGTTTAAATCAGTATGAAGTAAAACTAGGGTTTTATGTGTTCCCCATGAATCCTTAACTAAGTAGAAATTTTTATTAGTAATCCTTTCCTAGTGTGTTACATGTAGAATCAGTAAGTTAACTTCACCTAAGTCCTTGATCAGGAAAAATAAGTGAATTTCACTACACAACTTGATCCGTCTATGAGTGTATGCTTTACTAACCCTTACCAATGATCCCAGATTTAGCTCTCCCTTATTTTGTTCAAGATAATTAGATAAGGATGATTAGCCCCAAATCTCGTTGTTTAATCCCTATTTCTATCCATTACCTCCTTGATCCATCAAGTAAGCAAAAGGCGAGTTCTAATATTGGCAACCGTTAAAAAGCAATCAAAATGAAGGGAAAAATAATACATGAATGCACACTATTCAAGAATTACTTTTTATTAACTTCTACATCGTTAATTCTTCATGGTTCCCACAACCCTAGTTGTGAAATTAGCTACTCATAACTATGTGATCACAATCAATAATATTTAGGTTAAAATCAATCATGAACTTACAATAGTAATTTTGAGAATCCAAAATCTTCAATAAAATCCGAACGTAAAATATAGATAACAAAAATCAAAACTCAAGAATAAAATTCCAAAAGTAGTTCATGCTCTATTTCTCAAATCCAAAAAAGTGCATTCCTCTATCTCTGCTTAGATGATTGATACCTATGACCCATAGAAGTAACTATGAGTCGTAGAGTTGACTCGCAATCTCCAAAAACTCCTTCCTTCAGTGTTGTAATTCTTCAACCAATTCTCTGACTTAGTTTCCTACAAAATTGGCACAACTAACATTAAATATGCTAACAAACACTTGAAATACATGCAAATTCTCAAGTTTAAAGTATTAAAAGTATCGTATATGCATCGTACATCAACACCCTCAACTTAAAATGGTTACTTGTCCTCAAGAGACACAACTATACTAAAATAGTAAAATAACACAATGCAAAACAAGATTAAGAATGTACAGCAATCACAGGCTATTAACTCCCGACCCTTTCCAATTTCCATCCATGATACCGTTGCAACCATTATTTCAAATCAAACTAACTTATGTGGATCAATATTAGACACTTCAACACCAATAGACAAATTCACATGCCAAAAACAACATTCATCATTTTCATGACTATTTAGATAATGTCACTTGTGCCTTCACTGAAAAGAAGTTCCTTTTCACTCATATTTGCAAATATTTCTTTAAACTCAGGGATGTGGAAAACACTCATGGTCACAAAAGAAATTTAGAATTTCATGTACAATACCATAGGCTATCCCTTATTTTCAATACTTATACTCTCGAACCGTTGAATTAGGATCATTATAGGAATTGTTTTCGACTTGTAACATAGGCTCGGGGACATGTGTAATGCATTTAGATTTTAGTGACTTTTGACCTTCCTAAAATACTAAATTTACCTTAATTCCACATCTTACAACCTACAACTTATTTCACTCTTTATCTGTACTTTTTGCTTTTGCTTTAAGTGTGGCTTTTATTTGTTCGTTTCATAATATCTTTCTTATGATTTATACTTTTCAATGCTAAATCTTGCTAAGATATTTATTCATCTGAGCCAAGCACCCGTTTCTTCTTCTTTTTGCTCTTCCTTATCACACTTCTCTTTTCAAACCTTTTCTTTTCTTACTTATCTTTTCTCACACCCATTCTCTTCTTGGTTTCCTCTCATAGTAGCCACCCTAAACTTAGGATTTTGTCCTAAGTTGAATTACACATTATCCTAGGAGGGACCAGGTCCAAAACAAAGGATTACAATCAAGATTTGAGACATTTGAAATATCTGCTATTTGATCAAAAGGATCTTTTAAAAGCTCATATCTTTGGTTCAAAGGGAAAAATAATGCTTGGTTGGTTCTTTTAAGGCTGAGTAGACTAATTCAAAAATGGCATGTGATCATTTCCTAATCAACAGTTCAATTATAACAGTAGGACCAATGGGGCATGTTTTGGATTGATATAAATAGTTAGAATACATAAATACCTCCCACACACTTAGCACCAAGTTTCATTGTCAATTATCAATCTTTGGATCATGTTTCAGTCTAAGTCATGTGTTATCATATCAGATTACCTCATGTCACACAAAGAGCGTACATAGTCAATATATCAAAAAAACAATCATAATATTTTAAGTAAATTTTTAGAGGGGTCTATTTGTTTTCATTTAAAACCTTCTTGACATCATGCCATAGATCCTGACTCTTATTTCACATTCACATCCTAAACATGTCGGTTCAACATAAATTAAAAAGGACCTATGGGAAAAAAGAACACAAGAAAGAAAACCCTAAGGATTCAATCGAGTATCTAGGGTACTCAGACTTCACCTAGATACATATGCATTCATAACCACTCCACCCCAACTTGAAAAGCTTTGCATTATCCTCAATGCAATACAGAAAAAGTAAAAAGTATGGGGGAGAAGAAAAAAAGAACCTATGGCGCATAAGCGTTGAAGTCTATATGGTGGTATTTGGGTCCATAGGTGTGGATCCCGATGCACTAGCATATGGTACCATGACAGTCTATTCATCATCATAAGTGAAACAGGTAAGCTTGAAGCTCCAATAAAACATTGTCTCTTCTTCTCTCGTCATATCTTCTCGATCACTCTAAATCCTTGAGTGTCCTTCTCAAGATCATGGCGCTTCTTTCTCTTTCTTTTTCTTACCCCATCCATGTCCGAAGTATGATCATCAGTACGAGGTTGTTTATCTCTTGCCACCTCTGTATCATCATCTATAAATAGATCAAATAAGTGTAATGGCTAAATGACTGGCATAGCGAATGGTATAGGGGATGGTGTAGCTAAATATCTCACCTCAGCACGCAGTACTCCAAGCTCTATCTGAATGGTAGTAATGTCAGAACTAGACGAGTACTGCAACCTTCATTTACCTTTAGCTCAAGTTGTGGTAGAACCTGTTGTATGCTAAATTGCCAAGGTTTGTGTATAAACTTAAAATTAAAATATTTTATTTTTTGAAATTTGAAGTATTTTAATGGGTTGTTTCCTTGCTCCTTGTTTTGAATTTTGGTATGACTATTATCTCAAGTATTGCAAAACTTTTGCTAAACCGCCCACTTGTATGAATTGCTTGATCATTTTGCATTCTTAATAGGACTTTGTCCTTATTGTTACGATGACTTTTCATTAATATTGACATGCCTCTCGATTCGGATCTTTCCCATCTTGACTTTGGATTTACATTTTGTCTTGACGATGGGGTTTCGTCTATTCTCGAGTACGAGTAGAAAGCCACTTTCAACATGGTTCTTGATTCTCTTGATATTGGGTGATGACCCTTCTTGATATGGGCTTCAGTGCTTCTGGATTTTGAGGCTTCGGTCCATCTTGAAATTGATTGTGCTTAGTGTGAAGGCATGACGTATCTATTGGGCGAAATTGACCATTTGGCAACTCTTTCGAATTGAATTATAAGTTTCTTGATACTTGAGCCTTCGAATATTAATATTGATTTTGAAACTCTTCAAGGTTTGTATTCAATACTTTGATATACTTGTTCACTTGGACTTACTTCTACCTTATTGAGCCACCTGCGATGAACCAGGGAGTGGAAGAATTTAATGGCTCCAAGTCCAAAGTTTTTACAACACTAAGCTTTATGCTTAGCGATAGTTGTTTTCTATCATAGGTAATATGCGGGATGAGGTATGAAGATGGCCATTTAGAGTAGACTTTTTGGATCCCTTGTGAAGATTACATCTGCATATGCATCTAGTGTTTGTAAATATGTTGAGGGACTTGTACATGATACATGTGGTGTGAAAACAAAACTATATGCTTGTAACTTGAACAGGGTGACTAGTTTTGCTATTTTGGAGTGTGCTTTTAACTCAAGTCATACTTGTACTGCATTTATATGTTGGCTTGTCATTTTGCACAAAGGAAGATAATAGTTTTGTAATAACTACTGATTCGAATTTTGTGTATTTTATGGACCGCAATAGTGTTGACTATTTGTGATTTTTTTTAAAAATTACCTTTTATTTTGTAAGTGGCATCCTCCCAAAGGGGGTGCCTGAATTTACCATTCTTGATCAGCTAATACATCTTCAAACTTTGCTACCACACACTCCTCTGATTCAATAATGGCTTTTTAGAACCATGGCTTGAGATGCTAAATCAACTGGCCCAATTGGGCCTCAGTCTATGTCTGCTGTTGCATCAAGGTGTGTAAGGCTTCGGCCGAGATGGTGACCAAGCTTGTTTGGTGTAGATGCATCACACTAGAAGGTAGGACTGCTGAGGCAATTGGGGCAGCCTCAAATGGCACATGGGGGTGTCTCCGACGCAGCTGCCAAATTAGCTTGCACAGTCGGCTGAGTATTCTCAAAATTAGGCAGCTGAACTTCCAGAATGGGAGCAAGTTTCTATTTATGGGGTTCGTATCATTTTTAATGAGACCGGGGTCTGTTGTCCTATTCACTCTAATCAGTGGGTCTACCCCTATAATTAATGGAACTATGGCATCTCGGCATAGTGTAAACACAAGGCAAGAAAAAGGTATTATAGTGTTCCACCGAATAACCCGCTCATGAATCTTAAAAATGATGATCTTCACATAATAGACTTCATATCCAGCCATCAAGTTGGCAATAATCACAGCCCGATTCAGAGTCAAATAGTTGTTGGCATTTGTTGGGCAAAGTCAGTGTCATACAATGGCGCACTAAAATTTGGCGGCAAAGTTCAATGATGCTTTCTTGATCGGAGTTAGGTGTGATACCCAATCCGCCACTATGCCTTCATCAGCTATATAACCAGCCACCCATCTAAGTAACTCACTACATTGCATCGAATCCTTCATAATATTTTTGTCTTGCACCACCTTTATTTTCTGATCAAACTTGGACGTCGGGGTTGTCGATGGAAAGTTAGGGTTGTAAAGGATCCATAGAAAAGTCTCCTCTGATAAATTAACTAGGATCTCCTAGACCTATGGGTCAAAATTACTAGCTTCTCCAGCTCTTTTGCCTCGAAAGGAGCCAGTTTTTTCATCATCATCACATATAAAGCATAGAACTCGCACACCATATTATTACTGTAACTGTCGGGTGCTCTTCCATCGAGTATAATTAGTGGCAACGAATCATATCACGAATCTCTAGGACTACCTCTAATCCTATGTGGATCATATACGACTCTTCAGTAATAGGCCTCCGCAAATTTTGGTGGTTGTTCCTCTCTTGCCCCATCCTATAGAAGTCAAGCAGCCCTTCAATGCACCATTTCTTTAGTTGTCTCCTATGTGGAATGGTATGGAGGGATGCTCGGGCTTTGACTTTTCTTTAGAGGAAACCGACCATGAAATGTATTGGGTTACTTAGTCGTCATCACTCTACTCTATCTCTATTGAATACCCCTCTTAGATAGGGGGTGTAGATGTTGTGGATTATTGAGGCAAGGAAGTGCCTTTGCTTGGTTCCAGCACTGGATTTTGGGTTTGTACTTCCTCACTAGGGGTGTCTCTGAGTTATGAGAGGACTTTTCATCGGACCCACTATGTTCGGCATCTTTTGCCTCATCCCGGATGCGATATTTTAAAAATTTTGCGGCTTCCTTTGTTGAAGGTTTTTTCTTACCACCACCTTTCTTCGATGTTCATTTAGGAGGTATTGTACCTGTAGAGTAGGAGTTAGGACATAAACAAAAAAAACAAAAACAAGAAAAGGAAGAAAGAAAGAAAGAAATTAATTGGGAAATAACTATTTTTGGTTCTACGAGGGGGTATCTATAGTTGTAGAAGAGTATACAACTCGTAGAATCATCCTGTAGAATCAGGCCTGTAAGTTTTACTCTCTGAATCTTATCTATGGATGGTCCTTACAACTCATACAAAATTCGATGAGTCTTAAGGGTTATCCGTAGAATCAGTTTATGCCTCTGAGTTTTGGTACTTAACTTGTATGAGTCAATCCTATGATTCGTAGATAATTCTATAACTCGAAAGATGCACTCGTACAAGTTGAGTGTCAAAACACTTCAGTACTGGAATTAGGCCATTTGGTTTGACAAGTTTAATTGATGAGCCATAGCATATCCTATGACTCGTAATATAGACTCCTAACTCCTGTTAATTGGGAGGATTGAATCACTAATCTTGATGTCCTCATTTATGACAACTCATAGATTCTTCTGCGACCCGTAGAAAACCCTCGATTGAACAAAACTTCAAGATCAGTGATCATCACACTTAAAGCACATCAAAACAAGCTTAATGTCTTACATATATTCAATCCATTGATTTTAAATAGAAAGTTCAACAAAAACCCAATTATCCATTTCACAAATCAATTTAACAAATTAAGTTCTCTCATGATTAGATTCATTTACGAGGGGTAACTATGGCTTATAGACATTTCTATAACTCGTAGAAAAACCCCGACTGAAAAAAAAATTCAAGTTCAGTGATCCCTCACAAAGAAAACACAACACTAAGTTCAACAAACCCCACCCATTACTTATTTCATTTATTGTAACATCAAATTGAGCATATTTCCAGTTTCCCATTGCACACACCCAATTCAATAATTGGAATTTACATCACAAAAGCCCTAGTTCTGTACTAACTAGTTCTTCAGTCCCACTATAATATGGAGTTAAGTAAGGCATGTGTGAGATGTAATATCATTGAGAGATCAACTTACCATAAGTGAGGATTCAATCCTTTGTTTTTAAACTGGGACTAATGCTTGAGGACTTAGGGTATATGAGTTCTAATGGCTTGAAGCTTTAATGGTGTGGACTTAGGATGGGATTTGGGGAGGTTGGTTTGGAGGAGAAGAGGGGTAGGGTCATTTCGTTTTTGAATGATAAATAGAAGTGAATGTTTCAAATTTTGATTCTTTTATTCATTGGCAATTCGGGTCGGGTAAGTCCCTTACTAAGTCTGTGGAATAGGCAAGTTACAAATTGTAATAAGTATTACGAGACATAGACTTGCATCATAAATTGTCTAAAAATTTAGGCTAAGTAAATAAAACATACTTGGAGTCCATGAGCGTAGGCTACGGGTCGTAGCAAGTTCTACGAGTCATAGAATACACTCGTAGACTTAAAGTTGCGTCATATTTAGAATCTGAAGTTTGATGAGTTAAGTTTATGAGCCGTAGAAGTTTCTACAACCCGTAAACACGACTTGTATGTCTCTTTGAGTCCTTTTCAGTTTCCACTATTTTCAATTTGACATGGGAACGCACTCAACCTTTGTCCTATTTCTTATGCTTTTTATGACTCTAATTTGACACGGACCATAACAAAGTCTATGTTATCCTAAAAATTAACAAGTGGGAATAGAAAGAGACAAAATAAAATAGATTAAATGAATAACAAAGAAAATTGGGTTGCCTCCCAAGTAGCTCTTGATTTAACGTCGCGGCATGACGTAGATATGGCTAGTTACTTAGACTTCATTAAGCTTTCATGCTTCCACAGTTTTGATTTCATCCTCTGTGCCAATGTATGCTTTGATTCATTGACCATTAACTTTGAACTTTGTACCATCCTTCTTTTCTATCTCGACTGCACCATATGGAAAGACTTGACTCACTTGGAGTGATCCTAACTATTTTGACTTGAGTTTTTCAGGAAATGAATGCATCCTTAAGTTGAATAGAAGGACTAAGTCGCTGGGTACGGATGTTTGCTTTTCAATATTTTGGTCGTGGTACTTATTCATCCACTCTTTGTACAATGTTTCGCTCTCATATATATTTAGACGGAACTCATCAACCTCATTTATTTGATTCATTCTTTGCTTAGATATGGCATCCCAATCCATATTCAATTTCTTTAACTCCCACATAGACTTGTGTTCCAACTCTACGGGTAGATGACAAGACTTTCCAAAGACAATTTAAATAGTTGACATACCTATGGGAGTCTTGAATGTAGTGCAGTATGCCCATAGAGCATCATCAAACTTTCTTGACCACTCCTTTCTATTTGCGCTCACCGACTTTGAAAGTATTTGCTTGATTTCATGATTGGAGACTTCAACTTGTCCACTAGTTTGTGGATGATAAGTAGTAGCTACACTATGCCGAACCACATACTTTTTAAGTAATGCTTTGAACAATCGATTGCAAAAGTGGGAACCTCCATCGCTGATTATTGCCCTTGGTGTACCAAATTGTGAGACGATATTTCTCTTGAAGAAGGTGATGATACTTCTTTCTTCATTATTGTAGAATCTTGGATGTTGTCTGGATACCACTATGATGGCCTCCAACGAGCGACGAATGGCATGCATCCAAAATACTCATCATCTCTACTTCGAGTACACAACGATGAATAATCCTATTAGAATAAACACGGAGCAAGTATGGTTCCTCCCAAAAGAACTTCTTCATATCGGACATGAACTTTCTGCATCGGTGAACATTCAAGTCGGATGGCACTATATCACTTACCAAATAGTTAGCAACATTGGAAAACCATGGAATTAAGTCATGTGATGCTGCCAATAATTGTTCATCCAGAAATGTGTCATGTATCTCAACTCCATCTTCCAACTTTAACATTGCTTCTTCTTCAAGTCTAGAGAGATAGTCTGCAACTTGGTTTTCTGTCCCTTTTCGATCTTTCACTTTAAAGTCAAATTCTTGTAATAATAATACCCAATGAATAAGTCTTGGCTTGGCATCCTTCTTTTCTATGAGATATCTCAATGATGCATGGTTTGCATGCACAATGACTTTGGTTCCCAATAAGTAGGATCTAAAGTTCTCAAAAGTTAATACAACGGCAAGAAATTCTTGTTCGGTCACGGTGTAGTTTCTTTGAGCAATATTAAGGGATTTTCTAGCATAGTATATCGGATGTAGAATCTTCTCACACTTTGTCCCAATACTACGCCAAGTGATACTCTACTTGCATCACACAGGACTTCAAATGGCTGCTCCCAATCTTGTGCAATGATGATTGGAGCCAATACTAACCTTTTCTTCAACTCCTCAAACGCATTTAGGCAGACCTCTTCAAAAACAAACTTAGTCTCTTTCTCTAGTAGTTTGCATAAAGGATGAGATATTTTGGAGAAGTCTTTAATAAAGCATTGATAAAATACGGCATGCCCCAAGAAGCTTTGAATGCCTTTGATGGAGATAGGAGGGGGTAACTTTGCGATTACCTCAATTCCTTTGTTTGAAATCTTGTGACCCAACACTATGCCTTCTTTCACCATAAAGTGACACTTCTCCAAATTTAGTACAAGGTTGCACTCTTCACACCTTTTTAGTAAATTTTGGAGATGAGCCAAGCAATCATCGAATGAGTCACCAACAACTAAAAAATCATCCATGAAAACTTCAATTGTATCTTCCACTATATCTAAAAAGATAGAAATCATACAACGTTCAAGGTCACCAGTGCATTACACAATACGAATGGCATTTGTTTTAAGGTGAAAGTTTTATATAGACATGTAAAAGTGGTCTTATGTTGGTCTTTGGGTGCTATAGAGAACAGTATTATCCTTTGCCAGCGAGATGGTCAAGCATCTGATCCATTAAAGGCATTAGAAAGTGATCTTTTTCTGTCTATAAGCTTATCTTACGATAATCTATGAACACTCTCCAACCGATGACAGACCTCATTGGAATGAGTTCATTCTTTGCATTTAGCACCACAGTAATACCACCCTTTTTTTGGTACACATTGGATAGGACTCTCCCAATTACTATCTGCGATTAGATAAAAAACTCCAGCATCTAACCACTTGATAATTTCCTTTTTGACTACCTAGTGCAAAGGTAGGTTGAGACTCTGTTGATGTTCAATGCTAGGTTTGAAATTCGGCATGAGTTGGATTTTATGAGTATATATGCCCGGTGGTATGCCTATGATGTCAGTTATGGACTATTATATTTCTCTTTTTAAATGCCTCAAGATAGATGTAAGAGCTTTCACTTTCTTTTGGTGAAGATCGGCAACTATTATGATAAACAATGTTTTGTTGGGTCCCAAGAATGCATATTGCATGTGATATGGAAATGCTTTGAGTTCCAAAGTTGGAGGTTCCTCAATGGATGGTTTCAAGGGCAGAGTTGCTCTATTCTACAAGTCTAAGTTGAGTCTCTTTGGTACGTGATTGAAAGTCCAAAGGACATTTAGTGCACAAACTATCTTATCATACTCTCCAATATGATCTTTATCAAAGTTCATGATAACAGCAGCTAGAGCTTCAACACCCAATCTCTCTTCAATAGGTATTTCTGGTTGTAAATTATTAACAACATCAACCACAAAAACAACTCATAGATCATTGTAATGATTCATTGCTCGGCATACATCAAAGATCACCTCTTTATTGTTTAGTCAAAACTTTAGTTGGCCAGTTTCCATGTCTACCAAAGCACCCCTGGTTGCCAAGAATGGTCTATCAAAAATGATAGGAACATCAAAGTCTACCTCGCAGTCAAGAATGATGAAGTCAATAGGGAATATAAATGATTCGCCCTTCACTAAAACATCATAAATAATGATCATGGGCTTCTTCACAGTACGATTTACCATCAAGAGCTGCATTAACGTCAATTTGGGGGCTCTTAAACCCAATTATTGAAACATTGCTAGCGGCATCAAGTTAACATAAGCATCCAAGTCGCACAATGCTTTTATAAAGTTGAATACCCCTATGATACATGGTATAATGAATGCGTCAGGGTCCTCTTTCTTTTGTACGACTGAGCGAGTGATGATTGTGCTACAATAATGCAAGTTATCGGCTGGTTCAAAGCTTACCGTTCTCTTCTTTGTGACAAGATCCTTCATAAATTTGGCATATCCGGCATTTACTCTAGTGCCTCTATCAAAGGAACATTCACCAAAAGTTGTTTCAACATAGAGATAAACTTAAGAAACTTTCCATCTTTGGCCTTCTTCTTCAATCTTTGCAAAAAAGGAGGAGGATGTCTTGGCATTGGAATTGGAGTTGGAGCAGCGTCTTTTGTATTGCTTGCTTTCTCACCATGCTTTACATCTCCTTTTTTGGGTTGTTTGGTGCTTAGCTCTTCACATACTTCTTCTTCCTTGATTTTGCTTTTTATTTCATCCTCACTAACAGTCGCGTCATGTGCATCATCGTCAAGTTCTAGCATAAGTGGATCCACTATTTGAATGCCACTTCGGGTGGTCACAGCCATGCATTGCCCATCATTCTTTGGATTTTTAATTGTATTACTTAGAAGAGTTCCTTTCTGGCATGGATTCAAAGATGACGAAATCTTCCCCAATTGTTGCTCAATAAGCTTTATGGATGTAGAGTGTAACTCAACTTTTTGATTCATTCCATAAAGATCATTATGTATCTCCTTGAGATTATCCTCTATTGTGTCATACTTTTTCATAATCTTTGTCATCATGTCTTTGATTCTTGCAAGTCTGGATCCCCAATCTCAATTTTCGAGAGGGATGCATGCACCACTATTGTTGTTATCTTTCCTGCTCCAATAACCTTCTTTGTCTAGCCCATGTGTCATGACCCGACCTAGGGCCTAGTCGTAATATGGCAATCAAAACACTGAAGGGCTCCAACCAAGCCTCTTGTACATATCATAAGCATGCATAAGGTAAAGTAAAAATAGAAACATCATAAAAGAGTTTAAACCATGATTAGAAATTTAAGAACGTCATATGACAACATAAACTCGAAATATTTGTCCAACTAGATGCCTCTACTCATGAATATGGGCGGGGGATAAGGCATGTCCCTTGCTCACCCTCAATATGAAACATAACAAAAGTCTTTGAGACAATAACCAACTCGATAACTAGTCCCCGATAAATGAGAACTCACCAAAAACACCGTTGGATAGGAAAGCTTAACTAGCCACATAGAAGAGTATGATCTTCAACCTCAAACCCTACATTATGAGATAGGGTAGGCAAAAGTATGCATTAGTATGTTGGAATGTACTAAGTATGAGGGTGTGACATGCAACGTAAATCATGGAATGAAATGGTCAAGTAAAATATATGATAAGAGGAGATAAGTAAAGTCATGAGAAAATCATATTGACCAAAGCATTTAAAAGGCATAATTTAAAATCATAGCATATATAAGAGATCATACATATGTGGGATAAAAACCATAACCAACAATAAGACTATGTGAGCTATAACACGGAATCCCTGTCTCCCCATACAATAAAGAAAAATGGGAATCTACATGCCAAGGTAGACTCTACCCCGCTAGGCGGGTCATACATACGCTATATGTGGATCCAATAGCTAAGCCATTAAGGCAACCTACGGTGGCACGTAGTTTATGGGACATGAGGCTGCTACTAAGGCTTTTTTTAGGGTCCCCCACCTCAAGTCCACTCGGTGCTAAGTCAAATCCCACGAAATATATACATAGCATAAAATAATAATTTCATATATCATAGTCATGATCATAGGTTTGAAGTCATATAGTACCTCATTTTCATAACATATTGTAATGTGAGAATTCTCCTTTCATCATTACAATCATATTTGCATAATTCATATTGTTAGGCCTTAGGTCACCACATATGGACCTAAGTCGCATTTTTCATATCTTGTATGAAATTCATACCTTGAACTTAGAGTGGAACTCAATTGCATAACCAATTGACTTGAAAATCATGTAATTGACTTGAAAACATGCATGATCATAAACTTTATATCAGCTCATACATAATTCATATAGATAGTATCTTTAGGAAGTATAATTAAAAATACTCATATTTTACATCATGAACCCTAGAGATCAAAATAGGAGAATTCTTGGAAACACTCTTCAATGTAATGCAATAACCATCAAATTATATCAAAATAGACTCATAATCATAATTTTGAATCATAATTCATGCAATTGGAATAGAGATCATAAAACTCATAAATATCATACTTTAATTTGATAAAAAAACTTGAGAAATTGATTGGGCTTCATGGATGAAAGAATCCATGAATCAATACCCACATACCTTAAGTGAGAACACCAAATAATTTAGAAGAACTTGAGAGTTTTGATGGAGAGCTTGAGTGAATTTACTTGAAGTCTTCAATAGAGTCCTTGAGAGTCTTTTGTAGAGAGATAAATATTTGCGTAGGTGAATTACGAAGAATAAATAGAATTAAAGGTTTAGGTAAATTTATAAAGTAGAATTAGGTCCTAAAAATGTCTAGGTCCATTAACTAACAATTAGAAAAAAGTCTAAAGTGCCTTTGTTAAAAACTAAATTCAGCCAGAAATCATCGTCAGGTCTGCAACGCGGAGGCAAGAAAGTCTGCGATGCGGACTTGTCTCGTACCTTACTGGTTAGTTTCTTGAGAAATCTATCTTTCGATCTACGGGTCCTAAAAATCCACCAAAACTATTTTTTTGCAGATTTTGACCCCCTAATTGATATTTCGAACTCGGATTTTCCAAAAAGATTAAGGATAATGCACTACATGAGCGGCCTAATCCAAAGGCATTTTTATGGCATATGTGAGCATTTTGAGGGAGATTACACCGTGGTTGCAATAACTATATACATTCCAATTATAATTGTTCTCGTGATTGTAGTTCCCTTCACGATTGTAGTTGTTGTCGTGTTTGTAATGGCCCTCTCAATTGAAGTTGTTATAGTTCCGACCTTAATTTCTTTGACCTTGGCACCAAGAATCCTGATTGGATGCTTGGGCATTAGTCTGAAAACCCCCTGCTTGATCATTCACATAATATGCATCTTCCTCATATCCATAATCATCATCAATTGGTGCCCTGTCTTGATGATCGATTGCATTAAATTTCTCTAGTCCCATGTTTTTGAATGCCAATTTGATTTTTCTTTTTAATTGAGCAAGCTCTTGTAATACCTCTTTTTTTTTTATGTTAGAGCCTTGATTTTTGCGAACAGTAAAAGAGATTTTTGAAGTTTTTGTGTCCCTAGTGCTCCAAGATCTATTGGTCTTTGTAACACGATCAAGTCTCTCTGCAGCCACTTGAAAGGTGTTGTCCAATAATGCTCTATCAGTGATGGTGTTATGACAGCCTTTCCATTATCATCAAGTGCGCAGTAGAACAGCTTAAGAAGTGACTCGTCTACTATTCTATGATTTGGCATGCTTCGTAGACACTTTAAAAATCTCTCTCAAGATCCACAAATTGACTCTCTGGACATTTGTTGGAATTTTTGTTTCAGTCCGTTAGTTTCAACTTCTTAGACAATGGGAAATACTTCTCTATGAATGCCTTGTGTAAGTCATCCCAATTTGTGATGGAATTGTATGAAAGTTCAGACAACCAAATTGAAGCTTCGCCAATAAGTGATAATGAAAAAACACGCAGTCCAATGACATACATATTTAGGTCTGGGTCACCACCACTACTCTGGCAAACGTAAGCCACATTCTGAAGATAAATGTGTGGATCTTCGGATGGCAATCCAGCAAATAGACCTCTACTATAAAGCATTTGAATCGGTCCACTTGTGATGTTAAACTTAGTTCCCGACGGTAATGGAGGTAACACAATAGCACCCACAATTCTGTTGGTGTCAGGGTTGACCCCATAGTTGTTCCATATGCAGAAATCTAGGCGTTGTCTAGGTAAAGGATGTTGTCTTGCCATTGGTGGATTGTTAAGGACATTTTGTGGTTGATGTTGCGGTGCATTGTCATGTTTCTTTCCAAGACGTTCCGCGTCGTCACCAAGTTCATGTCCGTCGTTGTGATTGTTGTTGTTCTCCATCCTACATAATGCTCTTTCAATTTCGAGATTAAATAAAATCAAGGGAATGCCTTGACTTCTCGCATTTTGCATGCACTAGGAATCAAAACATGTTTCAGCACAAACAAAAATGAAAAATAATGTAAAATAAGAAAATAATGACTAAAAATCAAATAATAAAAATTAATCTAATCTAAAAGTCAAATTCCCCGTCAAGGACGCCAAAATTTGATACGCTTAAATTACACCTCCCTAAAAAAGTATAAAGTGATTATTGATCAAATATCGAACCTAACAAAAGTTAGGGTTGATCCTATGAGGAATATGATTTAGACTTTAAATTAATCATTTATTATTTGCTTTAGTAATCAATTTATTTCCATAAAAAGGGGGGGGTTTTATAAAACTAATTAGCAAATCAAATAACAAGCATAAATGAACAAAAGTAGCGGTTCAATGTGGTTTAAATAGTATGAAGTAAGACTAGGGTTTTATGTATTCCCTATGAATTCTTAACTAAGTAGACTTTTTTATTAGTAATCTTTTCCTAATGTGTTACATGTAGAATCGGTAATTTAATTTTACCTAAGTCTTTTGTCCAGAAAATAAGTGAATTTCACTACGCAACTTGATCCGTCTACAAGTGTATGCTTTACTAACACTTACCAATGATCCCAGATTTAGATCTCTCTTGATCTTTTCAAGCTAAGTAGATGAGGATGATTAACCTCAAATCTCATTGTTTAATCCCTTTTCCCATCCATTACCACCTTGATCCGGCAAGTAAGGATAAGGCTATTTCTAACGACGGCCACCATTGAAAAGTAATCAAAATGAAGGAAAAAATAATACTTGCATGAACTATTCAAGAATTAGTTTTTATTAAGTTCTACGCCGTTAATTCTTCATGGTTCTCACAAATCTAGTTGAGTAATAAGCTAATCATAACTACCTAATCACAATCAATAATATTTAGGTTAAACGAAATCATGAACTTACAATATTTATTTTGAGAATACAAAATATTTTATAAAATCCGAACATAAAATATCGATTACAAAAATCGGAATTCAAGAATAAAAGCCCAAAAGTAGTTCAAGCTCTCTTCTCAAACCCAAAAACGTGTATTCCTCTATCTCTGCTTAGACGTTTGATACCTACGACCCATAGAAGTAACTACGAGTCGTAGAGTTGACTCGCAATCTCCAAAAACTCCTTCCTTCAGTGTTGTAATCCCTCAGTCTTTAGTGTTCATATGATTTAAAATTATTACTATTTATATTTTCAGAGATTATTTTCTGACTTTTACTTACAATTCAATTAAAATGATTTAAGGTTTCTAAATGGATTTTAAATGTGTATATCTTTAAACGTCTGCATGTATGTTAACTCTTCAGCTCAATATCAGCCAGGCCAAGGATTCACTTGGGACCAACAATGATTTCTAAGTGTTGGCCATGTCCAGTATGTAGGCTCAGAGCATGACAAATATGATGTATGACATACGTTTTATTATCCCAATTACTTTAAATCATTGACCCCATGTACTTGAAACTTTCTCTCTTAGGGATGAACATTGTGTCAAGACTCATGTCCATGTATTCTTCATAAGACACGTCATGAAACTTGCACTTCAAGTATTAAATTTCATTCTACTCAACTTAAAACTTTTAAATCTAGGGTCTGAATCTAAACCTCCAGTCTCGTATTAACTCCCCTTGCGTTTTTATCAATCACAACTATGTAATATGCAAATATCATTCACTAAGGTACCTCTCCTTGAATATGACGCATAAGTATGTCCATAGCTAATGCAAATAAAAATGAGCTAAGATTTGATCCATGGTGCAACCCTATCATGATTGGGAAATATTTTGAGTTACCTCCCACAATCCTGACCGAGGAATTATCACTATCATACACGTCCTTGATCACTCTAGTTTAGGCTACATGAGCCCTTCTAGCCTCTAAAAATCTCTAAAGAACCTACCATAGAACTTTGTTGTATGTTTTTCTAGGTCTATGAATACCAATAGCTATCTTAAATAGAAATGTAAGTGATCATTAGTAATATAATAGCCAGCGTATAAGGTCAGGATCGTATCCCACAAGGAACAATGTATAAGCGATTGAAGAAATAAAGAATTACAAGTCACTAATTTGAATCCGAACAATTGATACAAGTTTTTTTAGAGGGTTTTTGATAACGAAACAAACACGAGAACTAAAAATACAAGATAGAGGATAGGATAATCAATGACCTTCTCAAGCAAGGATATCAAGGAGATTTGAGAATGGGAAATCGATCAATAACTATACAATCCATTGCACATTAATTGCATACTTTCTCAATTAATCATGGATCAAACCAAACATGCCTTGAAACCTCAATTATCCACCTATATCTTCCGATCGTAACTAAATATTTCTCAACTAGCTCTATCGAACCTAGTTAAGTTTCAACAAAATTTTAGGCGACACTAGGATTTTACTATTACTAGATCAAATCCATTAGATGAGGAATTAATCCTCAAATTAACACCAATTAATCTTTCTCAACCTCAATTAACTCTTTCAAGCTAAATCAAAGTATTTGGGCAAGTCCAAGGATTGATCACTCCCTTTGAAAAGCAACTGAACCATGAGATTAACTAGATAATCAAAGACCCATTTCATAACTAAGAGAATATTAAACTAATTACAAAATCACAATATAGAAATTAACAACCCAAATATTATTTATGACTAACACAATAATCAAATCAGAAATTAACAACTACGCCTATAAATACTCAATACAAAACATAGAGTTGAAGAAAGGATTAAATCCTATCACAATTACATCTCTCAATCTTCACTCTAATAGTGTTGGTTTTGAAAACTTGCTCTCAATGATCGGCCGAAAATCAATAGTAGGTCAGATCCTCCTCTTCAAATTGTTGGGAATGAGTGTATTATATGATTTTGGGTCAAATTGTGAAGTTACAAAATTGCCCTGACAACCTGATGACTTTCTTCTCTAAATTTGTAAGGCTTAAATGTGTTCTCGTATTTTGGTTGATTGGATTGCTACTTTCACAGGTCAATTGACCACAATTGTGATATTTGGTTGAATGGATCTCCGCTTTCGCGGATCTTTGACCACATTTGCAGAAGACAATAGTGTTGCCATCTTCAAATTTCTATTTCAACCTCCATTTTTCCTCGATTTCACTATAATTCTTAAGTTTTATCTCCCCAAACACCTCTATATTCATTATCCCGTAAAATAGGAAGAAAAATACAATAAATGCACTTATTCTCAAATAAACAAGGCAAAAGCATAAGCTTAAAGATAAGATAAGTTGGTGAAATTACCAACTTATCAGATATGCAAATTCCTCTTCCTATCCCTATTCTATTCCATTAACCACCTCACACGGTGAATGGCTTCTATAGTTGACCACCCCGACATTAATCTAAATTAGTTCTTGGAAATAGGCACAATCCTCCTCACCCTTGCTTCCAACATTCTCTCCCAAACTTATATTGTGGTTTAACATCTTGATATCTATATATTTTATATCCTCCTTGTTTTTGTACAATGGGATCATTGTACTCTTACTCCATTCCTCTGGCTTCTTCATCATCTTAAGAATGACATTAAATAATTCTTTAAGCCACCCCAAGCTTGCCTTGCTCATGTTCTTCTAAAATTCTATCAGAATTTTGTCTAGACCAATCGCGCGTACCTTGTGCATCTTATGCATTGCGTCTTCCACATTTACATGCCTAACAATATCCAAAATTTTGACTACACTCTAAGTGCTACATATCACTATCACAATGTTCTTGTCTCCCTCTTAGTTTAAGAGTTCATGAAAGTAAGTCTGCCATTTTAGTCTAATATGAGCCTCCTCCGCCAAAACTATGTCATCTCATCCTTAAGTCACTTCACTTGGTCCAAGTCCTGAGCCTTCCTCTTCTCACCTTGTCTAGCCTGTAAAAATTCTTGCCCTTGCCTTTGCCTCTAAGTTTATCATACAGATGTCCAAATGATGTAGTCTTTGCTACCGTAACCACTAAATTTGCCTTCCTTTCGCCTTCTTACAACACTCGTTGTTTGTCCTCTTCTCCTTCTCATCTTTTCTGTACTAGTTTCACATATGCTGGTTTCTTGGCGTTTACTCTTCATTGGAAATTTTTATTCCACCAATAGTCCCCTTTATATCCACCAGAGTAATCCCTTGATACCCCTATCACCTCTCTAGAAGCTTCCCTAATGCAAATCGCAATCTTTGACCACATGCTACTCGCATCCCTATGACTCCTCCAGGCCCTCATTACCAACAACTTGCGACCTAACTCTTGGACCTTGTCCTTAGTCAAGGAACTAAACTTGATCTTCAATTAACCATATAAGACCCTTTTTATCCTCTTCCTCTTAATATTCAAGTCCATCACCAACAGCATATGTTGGATCATGAGACTTTCACTTAGGATAACTCACTACTATAAAGACTCCAACAAGCGACAGAACAAAAAGCGACGGACAGCGTCGCAAATAAACTGTGACGAATAAAATGACGTTGTCCATCATTTTTATTTTTTTATTTTTTTTACTAAGAGCGAAGGACAGGGAAGCCTAGTCCGTTGCTTATTTAGGCAGTTTTTTTCGCTAAAAATAAATATTATTTTTATATAAATATTTTATATATTTTATTAAAAATAATTATTTATAAATTAAATGTCACGACGCCTTCCATCGCAAGTATTTAATTTTTATTTATTAATATTTTTTTAACATTGCAACGAATAGGGTCACTAAGTTCGTCGCTATTGGTCAAACGATTTGGTCAAAAATTTAAAATAGCGACAGACTGTGTCGCTTTGTCCGTCACTTTTTGGTCAAAATGGCGGTCAAATATTTTTAAAAAAGCAACGGACTTAGAGATGTTGTCCGTCGCTTTTATTAAAATATGTGAGAGACAGAACGTATTTTTTCTGTTTTGTCTCTCTCTAAACTCTCTTTTCTCTCCCTTCTCTCTACAAATCCCCACCACCTCTGTCGCCTCCTCGCCTCCCACCGCCATCCCCCCACCCCCGTCGTTGTTCCCCATCAGTCCCCCACTTCCGTCGCTGCGCTGCCACCGTCCTGTGGTACTTTAGGAGTATTATTTATCTTTAAGAGGTTAGGGCTTAAACCATATAAAAAATTTCAATTTTATTTTATTTTTCATTTGTTAGTTAGTTAATTAGTTGATTACATTTAGTTTGCTGTAGTTCATTTGTATATTGAATTGTGAAATTAGTGAATACAGTTATAGTTTTTATTTTAGGGCTTAAGTTAGATTTGGGTTGTTGAATTAGATTGTAAATTTTTTAGTAATTTGTGATGTTAGTAAGTTAATTAGTTTATGACATTTAGTTTGTTGTAGTTTATTTGTATATTGAATTGTAAAATTAGTGAATCTAGTTATAGTTTTGATTTTAAGCTTTAAGTTAGATTTGAGATTTTGTATTAGATTGTAAATTGGATAGTAATTTATGATTTTGTAGTTACTTAATTAGTTTATTCCATGTAGTTTGTTGTAGTTTGTTTGTATATTGGATTGTAACTTAGGAAGTTTTGAAGTTTGAAACTTAGAGAAAAATATTGGAACTTAATTAGAGGCTTGAGTTTTAGGACTTTAGAACTTATAATTAGAATAATTTAGATACTTGAATTTTAGGATACTTAAATTTAGAAGTTGAACTTAATTAGAACTTTGAAGTTGAATTTTTTGTTAACTTTAGAAATCTTGTTGAAGTTAAGCTTCCTTTTGAACTAATTAAGCTAATGTTAAACTTTAGAATAATTTAGTTACTTGAATATAGGAAATTTTGAAGTTTGAAACTTAGAAAAATATTGAAAATTGGATACTTGAATTATAGGACTTTAATTTAGAACTTATAATTAGAATAACTTAGATACTAATTTTGAACTTTAGGTTTGTATAATTTTTAAAATCTTTAGACTTTAGAATTAATTAAGCTAAGTAAAGTTAGATATTTAAAGTCATGAAGTTGAACTTTAGGACTTTTGAAGTTAAACGTAGAATTTTTTTAGGTGTGTATAAATTTTGAATTCTTTAGACTTTATAGCTAATTTGAATAACTTAGATACTTGAATTTTAGGATATTTTAATTTAGAACTTCAACTTGAATGTCATGAGGTTTGAAACTTAATTATAACTTGAATTAATTAGAATATGAACTTAATTATAAGTTTAATTAATTAGAAATTGAAATTAATTATAACTTGAATTAATTAGAACATGAAATTAATGATAACTTGAATTAATTAGAATATGTACTTAATTATAACTTGAAGTAATTAGAACTTGAACTTAATTGTAACTTGAATTAATTAGGACTTGAACTTAATTATAACTTGAATTAATTAGAACTTGAACTTAATTATTATATGAATTAATTAATTATAACTTGAACTAATGACAGTTGTAGTCTCGATGAATTGTAGTCTTTATGAACTAATTAAGGTTGAATATATATAATTTTGTAGATGGATCATCATTTGTAGATGTATAACATGTATTATGAAGTTGATGGTTGTTTGAAACCTGAATTTATTGACGATGTAAGAAGTTTTATCGATCATGCAATGACACTTGATATTTTTAAGAGAAATGGATTGGTTAGGTGTGTTTGTCGTGAATGTAGGTGCTTGAAATTTTTTTATCCAGATATAGTTATGGTTCATTTATATGTAATGGATTTAAGCCTAGATATTTTGTATGGGTTAATCATTCAGAAATAGATGCATTGAATAATATATTTTATAATTTGTTGCCCGTGGATGAATATAGTATGTTTGCACCACATGGTCAAATTAGGGTTGAACATGATAGGGTTCTACATGATAGAGTTCATGAAATGGTAAATGATGCTTTCGGGGTTCAAGGTGGTATGGAACCCGAACAATATTTTGATGAAACTACTAATGAAGAAGCAAGACGTTTCTATCAACAATTAGAAGAGACTAGTCGTCTACTACGTGAAGGGAGTCCGCATTATACTTTGTCAGTTGCAGTTAGGTTAATGAATATTAAATCAGATTGGAGTGTTCCTCACGCGGCTATGGACTCAATGATGGATATTTTGGGCGAACTAGTTAATCCTGAGTTTAACATACCTAAGAACTTATATCAGGCAAAGAGATTGGTTTCCAAGTTAGGATTGTCGTATGATAGAATTCATTGTTGTGTTAATGGCTGCATGTTGTTCTACAAGACTGATAGTGAATTAGAAAATTATAAGTTTTGTGGACAAGCTCGTTATAAGAGGACTCCTACTGGAAAAATGGTCTCAATTAAGGCGATGCATTATTTACCTCTTATTCCTAGATTAAAGAAGTTGTATGCATCAATGAGGTCTGCCCCACATATGAGATGGCATCATGAATATAAAAGGTTGTCGGGTGTCTTGTCTCATCCATCTGACGGAGAAGCATGGAAACATTTTGATAACATATATACTAATTTTGCTAGTAAACCAAGAAATGTAAGATTGGATTGTATGCAGATGGCTTCACACCATTCTCTAATGCTGTCTCACCTTATTATTGCTAGCCTGTATTTCTTACCCCGTACAACCTTCCTCCTGAAATATGCATGACAAGTCCGTACATCTTTCTAAGTTGTGTTATTTCAGGTCCTCGTAATCTAAAGTTTGATTGATGTCTATCTACAGTCATTGATAGATGAATTTAAACAATTGTGGTTTGAAGGCGTAGTGACTTATGATATATCAACTAAGCAGAATTTTGTTATGTATGCTGCTTTAATGTGGACTATTAATAATTTTTCTATATACGTGATGTTGTTTGGTTGAATGACTGCTGGAAAGCTTGCTTGTCCTCATTGCATGGAAAATAATAAGGCATTTACCTTAAAGCATGGCAGAAAAAATTCATGGTTTGATTGTTGTCATCAGTTCTTGCCAATGAACCATGAGTTTAGAAAGATAAAGCATGCATTCAAAAAAAACAGGGTTGAAAATTATCCTCCACCTCCATCACTGACAGGACATCAAATTTGGGAGAGAGTTTCTCAATTGCCTAAAGTTATAGAAACTCCACCATCTAGTGTTGAGACTGACACTCCTACAACATCAGCTTCACCTTCTGCTAATAGACCAGTGGCAGCACATGATATGCTTGGGTTAGCTCTTGAACAGAGGAACAGACTTGGGAGAGTCATGATTGATCCTGATGGATCCTCGTAAGTTTAATGTTTTATTTATTTATTTTTACTACATTAATAAATTATTCATGAACTAATTATATGTTTATTATGTGTCTTACAGGTGGCATCCTTCGAAAGAGGCTGCTATGGCTCTTTAGGAGAGTGTTAGGAGGCATATACTGAGATCTATCACTCTTTGCGGGAGATTCCAAATAGTATTCGTCAGGCGATGTTTAATGAATTCAAGGTATATATATATTTAAATCTATTTTTTAAGTTACGTTTAATATTTTTACTATACTTTACTTAACTAATTATTTAATGTTATTCATTTTTTCAGACTTTATGTACCAGAGAGTCAAGATACAATATGGTCATTGCGATCACTTTTGAAAGAAAAGCGAGCGCCAGACTGCCTAGCTGGCTAAAGAAAGCTAGGGATGATCGATCACCTTCAAGTTGGATGTTGCCTCATATATTTGAAGAATTATGTCGGTATTGGGATACCAAAAAATTCAAGGCTTTATCCGAACAAAAAAAAAAGCAAGAACCAGCCTAAAGGGTGGCTCGTTGCACACCGGAGGTGCAAAGAGTGTTGGTACGATTCAGAGGGAGATGGTAAGATTTCTAAATTTTAAGTTTAAATTCATTTTCTTAAATAAATTATTTGACAAAATATTATTTCATTAATTGTATTTTTATTTATAGAAAAAAGAATTGGGACGCACTCCCTATCATCATGAAGTCTTTAAAAAGACTCATGTAAGAAAAAAGACTAATGCGTCAGATTCGGATGAGTGGATGAAGGAAAGGGCCGAACGAGCCTATGTAAGTTATTTTACATAATGTATAATATATTTTGATTCTAATTTTTAATTTTAATACATACATATATATATATTGATTATAACTTTTATTTTTTAATATGCAGCAAGATTATGAGCGGCACATACGTGATATGAGAGATTCGATCCAACTAATGCCTGAATAGTCCGCTCAAATTTGGACAGAAAAAGTGGTTGGAGGTAGCCACAAGAGCCAAATATATGGAACGAGCTTTAGGAATAATGTACGACGATTCCAATCAGGTTTAGAAGGTATTGGATCATCGCGTCAAGTCGAGGTCGTTGACGGGGTTCAGATAGCTGCTATGTCTCAGCAAATTGCAGAACTTACACGCGCATTGGTAGAATCTGAGAAAAAAAGGGTTGAGGAGCAAAAAAGTATGAATGAACAAGTTGAGCAAATTAAAGAACAAGTGCTCAACCTTGCCTGTCAACCTCCGCCCCGTTATTCAAGAGGGTCCACTCCAAATGAATCCGACGATAGTGATAAATACATAGAAAATAGTCCTTAGATTTCCTATGTTAGTTTATGAACATTTTGAAATCTTTTGTTAACTTTGAAACACTTTAAATCGTTCTAAATAATGATTTTATTCGTTTTAAGTGTTTAATTATGTTTGTTATTATGTATGTTGTGTATTTTGTTTGTTCTTATTTGTGTTTGAATGGGCTGAATTACTATGAAGTGAATTGAATTTTGATTGCAGGTGGGCAGAAGAAACTACAGGTTTCTCCTATCAAAAATGTTGTAGAAAAGCGACGGACAAAGACTCTAAGTCCGTCGCTTTTCTGAAAATTTTTAAGAACTCCAAGATCAAACAACGACGGACGGAGACCAATAATCCATCATTTTATATTAAATAATTACTTTTAAAAAAAAAATAAAAAGACGGAGTCCGTCGTTTTTTTATATATTTTTTTAATTAAAAAAATTTAGGGGCGACGCAGTCGGTCGCTTTTGGTGACGCTGTCCGTCGCTTTTTTAAAAGCGTCGTGCAAAAAAGCAACGGAAGTGACTGCGTCGCTTTTCAGTCGATTTTGACCAAAAAAGTGACGCACTGCGTCACTTTTTTGCGTCGTTTTTTCACATTTGTTTAGTAGTGACTTTGAAACCAGTGCATAAACCCCTATCGCACTTCCAAATTTATCTTTTGACCTCCCCATCCAAGTCCTTTTGAGGTGTGTAAGCACTAAATACATTAAAAGTAAGCCCGTCCAAAACTAGCTTAATCTCCATCAACCTAGTGTTCACTCTCCTGACCTCTGCCACTATATCCCCAAGTAATTCCCTATGGACCAAAATACCTACTCGGTTCTTACCTCTATCGCCTCCCGATTACCATAGTTTAAAGCCATTTACGTCTCGTGCCTTGGTATCCACCAACCTAGTCTCCTGGACACAAGCTATGTTTACCTTGCTCTTCTAGAGAATCCTTACTAACTCGATAAACTTCTCCCGTCAAAGTCCTTATGTTCCAAGACCAAACTCTCAGCTTAAAGGCTCCCTTGTCTCCTTACCTTCTCCCCACCGAGAACATGACCTTATTCTTACATCGTTTATCCCAACCATAATAATTAAGAGTATACTAAGCTAGCACTACCACAAACAAATAAGAATACAGAAATAGCAAAAAAAAAATGATATTTAAAGGCACTAACTAGTCAGAGACAAGCAAGAGGTGAATTAAAGGCACTTAATTTAACTAACAGAAGGAAGCAGATAATAAGCAAATAGTTTGTTAACCTGCCCAATTTGCCCATATTTTAATGGATTGTGGAGTGATATTTTATATGGATAAAATCTAAACTTCAGTCCATAATTAACTCATAAAAATACAAGTATTTATGGATAAATTATGGTAAATACACAGGTTAGCACACAAATGTTCTTCCAACTTGTAAAACTCAATGTACAAAGCTTTGAACGGTAACTGTTCTTCTAATATATATATATGACTGAGAGATATTCAATAACTTAATTTAAATCTGAACATGAGCAACATTGCTTCTGGTTATAAATATTTCATATCTTAAAATGTTTGCCTTATCTTTAAAAAATTGTAGTCTCCTCTTTTTATCGTTGTACATATCAAGAAACTATCATCGAATGAGAATAGTACTTTGTAAAAGTTGTACTGAAATTCGGTCAACATTTATCTTTCTTAAGATGACTGGTAAATCACTATTTAATTCATGGTGTACATCTAAAAGGAAGTAATAATTATTTGTGATAGGAAAACTTAATAGTTACATTATTTGCTTTCTAATGTCGATGCAACATATATTTTCATAATTAACAATATTGTTTGTAATGGCAATTTTACTTCAACATAAAAGTAACAATACTACATGAATACTATTATATATTTATTGCATTTGATACTGGTTTGTGTAACAATTCTCATGGTCATTTTGAGTTTCCTACTTGCTTTCCCTATTTTGATCTTTCCGTAGTTTCATTATGCCATTTTACTTGCAGGGATAGGTGACATGGTTCTCGAGTTGATCAAATGAGTTTTGAAGAAGATTTTAAATTTTGAAAGTTGAAGATTTGAAAAGTTTGATCAAAGTCGATATTTTGAGTTAACGAGGTCAGATTTAAATTTTAACAGCTCCGTTAAATTCAAAGGATGATTTACAACAAGGTTGGGTGCTTTGCATGGATACCAATGCACTCTGAAGTGATTTAGGTCATTGAAAGGATACTGATATTTTGAAAAGTTTAGAGTTTCACAGACAACATTTGGTAAAGACAACCTCAAATCGGTGATTTGATGATTCCCATAGATTCGAAATGTATTTTATTATCGATTTACATTTTGAATTTGTTTTTGGGAGGGTTCCATAAGAGTTCTAAGGATTGATTCTGAGGGTTTGACTGCTTGGGAGATGTTTGGTTATTTAGGTCTCCTGCGACCATCCTCCGCACCTGTGAACATGCCACAATTGTGAGCATTAGTCCGGTTCCGCAAGCTAGACGTGTCAGTAGCCAGAAGTCCTCCTTTGAGACTTTGCTCCTGTGAAACCCTTCCCGCTTCTGCGAAGTTGATGAGTTTGGCTTCTACCTTTGCACTTCTTTCTCTGCTTCGACGACCCCGCAGGTGCGACTGATTGTCCCCTTCAATGAGAATCAATGTACAATAACAATGAGGTAAAATCAACTTTACGTGATTTCAAAGAGGTTTGGCTCGATTCGGACTTTGGAGTAAATTTCTAACATCTTATTACTATTTTCTCACTATTCCATCATATAGTATATGATTTAATCCATAAAATTATTTTAAAAATTGAGGGGCCTTTGCCCTAAGTTATAAAATAACTAAAGAAGCTAAATGCTAAAATCTTTCCAAGATCAAAGACTAAAATTTGAACTATAATCAGCAGCACTAATATTACTGATTTTCTTCCCGCTTTTACTTAATAAATAAGAAAATCTAGCCTAGTAATTAGAAAATTAAATCACATATTTCCAATACAACAACTAGAAACAAACAAGCTCGAAACTTAGTTTTAGTTGAAGATTAAATCCATAACATTACTTAGGACTCATACGAAAAAGAACTTCAAGGTCGTATGAGGGAATTACTGTTAGTTTAGTAAAAAATTAAACTGCAGGTGCAAAAGGAATCTTGTGCACACCTTTAGCGACCAAATTGACTTTTAGCGACATGTTCCCCTTTCAAATCTCAAATAAGCAATGAAATGTTCAGTTCAATTTTCAGAGGAAACTATAGTTTCAAAAGAGGCAGCATCTTGTATTTCCTGGAGGTTAGAGATGGGTAACTCAACCACAAAAGAGAAATAAATAATTGTCAAGCTAGAACCAAGAAAGGGCAAGAACAAAATTCAAACTCAAGTGAACTGCAATAATAAATACCACAATCATGCTTGTATAAAATTCTCATAACTACATGTGGAGAACTCTATAGCATTGATCGATAGACTCTTGATAACTCTGATGGGCGAATAAAAATCGACTTGGAAAAGATAAACAAACTAGTGACTTATTTTACAACTACTAAAAGCAGAGTCATCGTTTGATTTCCTAGATCTCCATTTAGGTACTATAAAGTTCACAATGGACCAAAAGTAAAAACCCTGTCACAAGACAAGTGTGTATGCCTATGCTTCACAAGACTGCAAACTCACATGTACAGGAAAGTTTGTATCTCACTTGTAGAGGCAGAGGTTAATCTTCTTGTTGAAATAAAGTATAATCTGAACTCGCTTCGCTCTTGTGGACCTGCATGAAATTGATCCAAGTTTATGAGATATGTACCTTCCATCTTACCAACTTCAAAAAAATCACCACTGTGCACAATTTTCTGTAGGGAATCCTTGAAATGTAACCTTCTCAAGTGCTGCTCACCCTTCACTCCATCTTGTATACATACTAGGATTAATGATTCGTTTGAAATCCTAAACAACAACGATTGGTTATATACAGGACACAGACCTTTTATTGCTTATGCAATCCCACACACTACCGAGGCATTACGACTGCATCACAACTATTATGCTACTCAACAATATATACTTTTGAAATTTCCATTGTATTTGTAGTATTTTAAAATTGGAATTGGCATAACCATGAGGAATGGTATATCTCATATTGAGGTGCCACTAATGCTGGTTGAAAAAGTATGTGTTGTTAGCTCCTAAGTAGGATCTCTTGTTTAAGACCAAGGTCCAGACAAGTCATAACAGAGTCAAGCAGCCAAGGTACAACTGACTGAAAATTATCCATTCTTCAAAGAGAAAAGTCATATTAATACACTTTATATATCTTAACAACAATCATGCCTTCCCCACTTAAGATGCTGGTGGACGTGGATAGTAGAGCTCAGGCTTAACAAGTGCAAGTTCCATTAGAGGATATAGCAAGGAAACAGTCTGCTGAAAAAAAAATCACCTTTAAAAAAATTAAATGGACAAAATTTCAAGCTAGCAACTTCTTTAATTTGATCTAGTATTCATGTGAAGCTGGATTAATTGGTGAAACTAAGCTTCAGATGCTAGGATTCATAGAGTCTAGGTAACTAACATTCCAATCAGTCAACTTTTTATCCTACTTCCATGTTTCTATACAGGTAGAATATGCAAGACAAGAAAATCTAAGCTTTGATAAGAGATAAACCCACCTCAGCAGTCCGTGAAGAACCTGTATGAAAATTAGGAACAAGAGATGTCCAAAGAACAGGGTCTGTTAAGGGATCTATGCTGTTGTAGTTAGTGAGAAGTGGTGCTGACAGGAGTGGAGTAAGTGGGTGCAAGTTTCTGTTAATAGATAATCCCCCAGCATTGAGAAATGCAGCTCCAAGCCTCTCACTTCCACTATCAGGACTTGATTTCTCTATCATCTTCCCACGGTCGACTCTGTTGATAGTGCTTTTGTTTTCATTCTCATCATTCTCAACTTTTTCTTTCTTTTTGGCAACCTTCTCTAGTAAACTCTTGTAAGCTGCAGACTGTGACAAAATGCTCATAGCAGACAATGTTGAGCTTTTATGATTCTTTTTTTCTTGGTACACACCTAAACGGGGCATCTCATATGGTTCAGTCTGCTGAATTGACAATTCTGAAGCCCTAAGCTCGTAATCAATATCTTCAGGACAACCAACCTTTGTTTCTTCCGACATTTTCAGATGGGAATCTGTTTGACGAGCTTTATTACCTCCCCACCACTTGATGTAACTTGACAAGTCAATCTTTCTATCCATGCAGAAACCACCGATGTAATCATTGTCCACTGTGGCATTATCACCTTCGGAAATTCAAGGATTTGTAAGATCTGAGTTCAGCACTTGATTTGCTATCTAAATCCTAGGTCTAAAAGGAACTATTTTATTTTTTGAGAATGAAGGTCTAAAATGAACTATTATTAATACAATTTATTTTTTTTGCATTGCAATAAGTGTACTCACCATAGTGCAGGCTGTTAAAGTAATCAGCTCCAGGCACACGACCGAATTGCAGATCCCATCGACTACATTGGATGCAGAGAAGAAAAGACAGAAGATATCATGAATAATGACATATCTAAGAAATCCTAATGAAGATAAATATAACAGGAAAAATAGGTAAATGTGAATGTGACAGGTGAATTGCACAGCAATTCATCATTCATCACATAATCTTTTCAATTCAACAAGTTACATAAGCACATACTTGATTTGTGCTAGCATACCTGGATAGCGGACGATATTTAGAGATCCCTCTGGAGAAACCACCACTCTTTCTGCAAAGATGAGTTTATGAGGAATCAGCAGATACTATACAAACACATGCATATGCAAACAACATACTCACCTTCTTAATGATGCAAGATAATCCTCTCTTGAGACATTTTGCATCTCTTCGAGGTCCCTTGTGTAA
Source organism: Solanum dulcamara (assembly GCF_947179165.1). NCBI lineage: Eukaryota > Viridiplantae > Streptophyta > Magnoliopsida > Solanales > Solanaceae > Solanum > Solanum dulcamara. The sequence goes on along the minus strand of NC_077247.1, from coordinate 24,212,075 downwards.
TCTGTCACCTACATATACGATCAGCGTATTTAGTACATGAAAGTAAACCCATTGCAAAGCCCCTGATACAATTAGGAAACATTCGGAAAGGATCCATTTAGTCCTTTTACCAGAACAAAGCTTTAACAGACCCAATATTATGCAAGTGAGGAATTAAGAAAACAAAGCAAGACAAGAATTGGAGTAGCAAATCCTTGAGAGAGATAGGAGGGAATGAGGAAGGACAAGATGCCTGTATTGCTTGATAAACTGTGAAACAAACTAATATTAAACATCTTACTGGGAAATTAATGAGAGTTCCAGGACCCCAATATTTCAAAGCGGCAAGATCATATGCTCTTGCTGCAGCTTCCTCATCATCATATGCTCCTACAACAAGTTTTGTTCACAATATGTTTAACAGTTTAATCTCCTTTCATGTGCAGTACTTCAGAAAAGGATTAATCAAAAGTACTCACCTAAATAAACTGCCCATGCAGATCAAGAAGCAATAAATGTCCCAATGACCATGCAATATAAACTTTCAAAACATCAGTTTTTCACAGAAACTGGAGTATCGAGCTGAATTCTGATCAGCATGAAATAGAAACAAAAATATCTGCTAGAGAACAAAGAGAAATACCTTGCTTTCCTTTCTTATTTTGGTTTTGATTCCAGGTACTTTTATCCCAAAGATGAGCTTCATAACGACCAGTCCATCTATGCCTAGTCCCATGAAATAAAAAATATAGCTCAAAATTTTTCCAAGGAACAAGGGAAATTCTTGAAGCAAGCAATATTTATTTAAAAGAACAGTCAAAACAGAAGGAGAGTTAACATATACCATCTTATCTGACTCTAACAAATAGAACATAAAACCACACACAAGAAAAGAGACAAACCCTTTAGGCCTAGAATCTTCTACTGCATAGAATAGGTACTCATTTAACTATTTTGTTAAAAATCATAAAGAGGAAATTCTTCATTCCTCCTACATACAAAACCAAAAATGTAAATGAGAAGATCCAATGAAGAGGTTATTCTGCTTTAGCAACTCAAACAAATAAAAAGCCCCGCTCATCCAAGCAGTGCAGTCTTTCTACATTCCAAGAGTCTTTTGTTGAATCTTACACCTAAGGACTCAAATAGAGTAGGCAACTATTCCCATCCCAAAAAATTTTAAACTTCATTTGTTTCTCAAATCCAAATCAAACACTGTAACATCCCTCAAAATGCTCACAAGTGCCTTAAGAATGCCTTGGGAATAGGCCGCTCAAGTAATGCATTATCCTTAATCTTTTTGGGAAATCCGAGTTCGGAATATCGATCAGGGGGTCAAAACCTGCAGGAAAATAGTTTCAATGGATTTTTAGGACCCTTAGATCGAAAGATAGATTTCTCAAGAAACTGCACAAAACAGAAAGGTCAGCGACAAGTCCGCGTCGCGGACCTGGCAAGGGTTTTCTGGCCGAGTTGGATTTTTAGTAAGTGCGTTTTAGACTTTTCCCAAATTGTTAGCTAATTAAACCTAGACGTTTTTAGGACCTAATTCAACTCTATAAATTAACCTAAACCTCTAATTCTATTCATTCTTCCACAATTCACCTACTCAAATATTTCTCTCTCTACAAAAGACTCTCAAGGACTCCATTGAAGACTTCAAGTAAATTCACTCAAGCTCTCCATCAAAACTCTCAAGTTCTTCCAAATTAATTGGTGTTCTCACTTAAGGTATGTAGTATTGATTCATGGATCCTTTCATCCATGAAGCCCAATCAATTTCTCAAGTCTTCTATCAAATTAAAGTATGGTGTTTTATGGGTTTTATGATCTCTATTCCAATTGCATGAATTTTGATTCAAAGTATGATCATGAGTCTATTTTGATATAAATTGATGGTCATTGCATTAAATTGAAGAGTTTTTCCATGAATTCTCCGATTTTGATCAGGAGGTCACGGGTTCAAGCCTTGGAAACAGCCTCTGGCAGAAATGCAAGGCAAGGCTGCGTACAATAGACCCTTGTGGTCAGGCCCTTCCCCAGACCCCGCGCATAGCGGAAGCTTTAGTGCGTCGGGCTGCCCCTTTATGATGTAAATTATGAGCATTTTCAATTATACTTCCTAATGATACTATCTACATGAATTATGTATGGGGTTGCTATAAAGTTTATGATCATGCATGTTTTAAAGTCAATTTCATGATTTTCAAGTCAATTGATCATGCATTCATGTCTTATGTCTATGTAAGTATGATTGTAATGATGAAAGGACAATTCTCACATTACGAGTATGTTATGAAAATGAGCAACTCCATGATTCCAAACCTATGATCATGACTATGATATATGAAATTATGATTTCTATGCTATGTATGTATTCCGTGGGATTTGACTTAGAGCTGAATGTGGACTTGAGGTGGGGGCTCGAAGTACGAGGTCCTTATATAAAGTCTCTTGTCTCATAACTACGTTCCACCGTAAGATTGCCTTTTGGCCTAGCTAGTGGATCCACATATAGCATATGTATGACCCACCTAGCCGGGTAGAGTCTACCTTGACAAGTAGATTCTCCTTTTTTCTTCGTTGTATAGGGAGATAACGGGATTCCATGTTATAGCCCGCATGGTCTTATTGTCGGTTATGGTTCCTATCCCACATATGTATGATCTCTTATGTATGCTATGATTTTTAAATTATGTTTTTTTTTAAAATGCTTTGGTCAATATGATTTTCTCACGACTTTAATTACCTCATCTTATCATGTGATTTAGTTAACCATTGCATTCCATGATTTACGCTGCATGTCAAGCCCACATACTTAGTACATTCCAACGTACTAATGCATACTTTTTGCCTACATTGTCTCATAATGTAGGGGTTGAGGTTGAAGATCACACTCATCTACGTGGCTAGTTAAGCTTTCTTATCAAGCGGTTGTGGTGAGTCCTCATTTATCGGGGACTAGTTATCGAGTTAGTCATTGTTTTCAAAGACTTTTGCTATGTTTCATATTGAGGGTGAGCTAGGGACATGTCTTAGCCCCCACCCATATTCATGAGTAGAGGCATCTAGTTGGACAAATGTTTTGAGCTTATGTTGTCATGTGTCGTTCTTAAATTTCTATTCATGATTTAGACTCTCTTATGATGTTTCCGCTTTTGCTTTACCTTATAAATGCTTATGATATGTACAAGAGGCTTGGTTGGAGCCCTTCGGGGTTTCGATCGTCGTGTTATGACTAGGCCCTAGGTTGGGTCGTGACAAACACCTCTACTCTTTTTTAAGTTTTCTCCTTCTTTAGTTCTCATAAAAAGTGTATATAAAATATGGAAACAAATACAAATATCAAGGAAACGAGTTTATCATTTGTAAGCAGGGTGTATCAGTACAAGTTTGTGTCATGCATGGCACGGCTGCTGATCACTTCATGTTGCAGCATCCCTATTTACTATTAGAATCCCTGTGAAAATTATAGAATTATGTAAATATAGTAGGTAGCTTACTTTACTCCAATTGTAATTAGGTATTGATTTCCTTCCCTTTGTAGGACATGTAAACATAATACTCCCCCTGTCCCATTTTATATGGCACCCTTTCCTTTTTAGTCCGTCTCAAAAAGAATGTCACCTTATTATAATTAGAAACAAATTAACTTCAAAATTCCCCTTTTGTCCTTGATGAAATAATTTACTACCACATAAATATCTAAGGATTGTTTTAGACCACAAGTTTCAAAAGTCTTCTTTTTTTCTTAAACACTGAGCCAAGTCAAATGGTGCCACATAAAATGGAACGGAGGGAGTATCTAAATACCAATAGCTTGAGGGGATAAATCAAGTTGAGCTCTCTCTTATTTTCTCTTCCGCTTCACATGGTATCAAAGCATCAATCTTCTCCCATCCTCCCTTATCTTTTTAATTAATATCACTAGCCTTTTTAATCAAGTGATCCTGAATACCTTGTCCCTTACACCATAGTTGAATTGAAGATGACCAAAATAAGTAATTTGCACTACCTATTAAAGGTTCCAATAGTGATAGAATGGTTTGAATTGATGGAAACCATGGTCTAAGCACAAAAATATCTGATTCGAGAAACATGATGAGTCGGAAAAAATTGATGCAGTCACCAGAAAATTGAAAAGAAGGAAGCAACCACCAAAAACTTGAATCAGGTCACTAGAAAGTGGGCGAATCAGGAGGTACCTATATGGGTAGCAAAATTTAACCAAATATCAAGTATATGGTGATATAGCTGTTAACATAGTTAAATTTGTCTGAGTCGAAAAAAACTGAAGCAGTCACCAGAAAATTGAAAACAGGAAGCAACCACCAAAAATTTGAATCTGGTCACCAGAAAGTGGTCGAACCAGGAGGTACCTCTATGGGTAGCCTCGGAATCACCAATAGACACTGCTAGAAAAAAAAGATCGAAAGATGAAGGAGTTAAGGGAGCTCCATGCATCGGCACGTGTGCAGATGTAGCTAGAATCTGGGTTGCTTTGGTCAACGCGTGAGAGCTCATGTGGTGGCAGAGTAGGCTGAGGTTTGTTGCGCTGGTACTTTCGTTCTCGTGATGGTGTTAGTTTGATAGTAACACCTATGGAAAAGAAATTCTCTTTAGATAACCGTGAAAACTTGCTCGAAAATTTTTCAAGTTTGGATTTTTTTTCTTCCTACATGTTGATGGCCTTAACTAGGCTTTGATACCATGTTTTGTTATTGAGGGGGAGAGTCTAGTAACATGGTGTGTAGACTATGACAATATATAAGCACTTCATTTCCTGTAGTAGTTTCCTCGAGCATGGCTGAGGAAATTCAACATGATTATTTAGGAATTTGGCATAGTTCAAAGTGAAGCTGATCATTCTGTATTTTATCATCACTCTACACTAGGTTTGTGCATGTAATGATGACAAGGAAATTACCAAGTTGAAACATCACCTTTTTACAACATTTTCAGACTAAGCATCTTGGTCGATTAAACATTAAAGTACTTCTAGGGCATTAAGGTTGTTCAATCTAAATAAGAAATTGATATTTCACAAAGGTAGTGTGCACTTGATATTTCGCAGGGACAAGGATAACATATTGTAGGCCTATTGATACGCTAATGGATCAAATGTGTAGCATGTCTAAACTTCCTTAAAATATAGTTTTTATGATAATAGCTGCAATGATCCGACAAAAGGAGGATTATTCAAAGCAGGTTCAATGGATAATGGGCTAGAATAGCGGTTGGATGGTTTAGACACCTTCTTTAGAGATAAAGAAGGGCGTGAACTTTTTGTACATCGTACGCCTACTTTTTTTGAAACATTTTTGGTTATTTTGGTAGATGGCAATGGAATTGTGAGAGCCATTGTCCCTTTTAGAAGGACAAAATCGAAGTATAGGTGTTGATAAATGCTCCTACCAGGAAACTCTTAGTGATCCGAGAGGATATAGGAGGTTGGTAGGAAAATTGAATTAGCTTGCTGTAATTCAACTTGATATTGCCTCCCTGGTAAGTGTTGGAAGTTAGCTCTTGGATTCTCCTTGCAACAGCCGCTAAAGTGCAGATATTTACCTTTTTTGATACATAATATCTGCTTCAGGGAAAGGACTATTTTACGAAGATCGAGGACATAAGAAAATATTTGGATATATAGATGCAGACTAGGTAGAGTCATCGTTTTGACAGATGAACCACTTGTGGATATTGTGTTCTAGTTGGGGAAATTGGTGTCTTGGAAAAGTAAGAAATAAAATGTGGTTGATAGATGGAGCGCAAAAGCAGAAAATCGGGTAATGGTAATGACGATATGTGAACTCATAAGAATCAAGCAACTACTTAAGTTGAAATTTGGAGAGAACAAAGAAATGGAACTTGTGTGTGATAATGAGGTTGCACTTCACATTGCATCGAGTCCAGTGTTTCACGAGAGGACCAAACACAGAGATTAATTGTTATTTTATCAGAGGGAAAGCGCTCTTAGGAGGCATCGTCACAAGGTTTGTGCGTCAAATGATCAGCTTGCAAACATGCTCACCATGTCCCTAGCCTATCCCAAAACAAGTTACATATATAACAAGTTTGGTATATATAATTTGTATGCACCAACTTGAGGGGTAGTATTATAATCCTTGTGAATATATATATATATATATATATATATATATATATATATATATGTAAATATAGTAGGAAGCTTAATTTACTCTTATTGTAATTAGGTATTCATTTCCTTTCCCTTTTCAAAAGGGTAAACATAGTTATTTAAATTTCAATAGGTTGAGGGGATAATCCAGCCTAGTTCTCTCTTATTTTCTCTCCCGCTTCACATTTACAATCTTTTTAAAGTGTTCATTGCTAAAGCCTACATGTATGTCATGAAAGCTAATATGGATGTTGCTCGTTGAATAATATGCAGAATCAGGCATTGTGACTTTCCAATTCATTTACTAATGTTGATGTTCTCCTATAGGGCAATGAACTGCTGAAAAGTTCTTCTATGTTAGAGATCATATAAAGACCTCCATAAAAGAACCCAACGTAGGTCAGGCAACTCAGGAAGCAAAATGTAGAGAACCTAGATTCATATGCAAAAGAATAAAACATAATTGCACAACAAGACTAATACATCACTACAATCTGCAATTTGCCTTTTTTCCATGTCATACCTAGTGACACCACGATAGATGGAGCTGCGCTTCCCTGCAGTACATGGGGGCATTTTGCTTATGCGTTCCTTGGCTGTATAACCCCTTTCTTTTTTTGCTTTCTTCAGTCCTCTATATAACAACAGTTGATCGGTCCCTATATGCCCCATAGGTTCTGATGTTTCTCCGCCACCAGCATCATTGCCACTGCTACCCTCAGTCTTGGCAGTAGGGTCAGAGGAAGGGGAAGCCATAAGCAACACGGTCCTGCAAGAGTACATCACATAAAGGGACTGACCAAAAATAATTCAAAAATCTTGAGACATATACATGAAGCTTCTCAGTTTTGTCAATACCCAACAAATACTATACGAGCACCACTTTTGTTTGGACCCATTCCATGGGATGCATGACAAAAAATGGGAATCCCTTTTTAATTTACTTCAGCTTTCATCTTCCTTGGAACTACTTATAACCACTTCCTAAAACTTTGAAACTTATAATTTTTTACATAACTAGTTAGGTTACTATAGAGAGAAGGTGATTAATTTTTTTGAAGAAAACCAATTTCTCTTTGATTTAGTAGAAGTGTATGTAGAGTGTTTGGACAGTCAAATGTCTAAAAGGAACTCAGTTTTGATATTATGTGACTGCAAGGGCGGCTCAACCCTATAGCCGTGGCTTTAGGCCCCAAAACATGAACCAACCCCCCCCCCCCCCCCCCCAAATTCAGTCCGCTCAAATACGAAAACATACCCAAAAGAAATAAATTCGACTGATTTAACGAAGAACCAAAAGAACTGAGTAGAGAAAAGATGAAGAAGATACATACATACATAAAAGAGACAACCAGATCTGATGAAGCCGTTGTAAAATGCTATTTTAACTGTAAGAAGCACCGTTTCTATTTCAAAAAATTGTGAGAAGCACATACTAACCCATAGCCATCTCTATTTTATTGTCCAATATCTCAATGGGGCATAATACTAAAAATATTTATCATATATTATTTGATCACTTACTAAATTAAGATAGAATTAATTAATTTTTTTTTATTTTTACACTTATAATTAATTTGGCCTTTTGAATGTAAATCATTCTCAATACTAGTTATTTTTATATTCTATCTATATTGCATTGATATAAACAAAGGACAAAATAATAAAGTCTTATAATGTATTAATAATTTCTTAATCACCATGTAAATTTGAAAATATCCATCTAATATGGGACGGAGAGAGTAGATTATGAATTCACTTTATTTTACTCTTTAAATATAAAGGTGTCGTTTGGCTCCAGATATTTTTGGAAAAAACTTGGGAACTAGTATTTAATCATATAACTTGGCAAATATATTTGGCAAACATCCCAAATTTTCAAGTTCTATAAAAAAAACTAGTATTTAGGCCAAGTTGTAATAACTGGAAGTTTTTAAAATTTTGACAATTGCCCCAAACTTTTATTTTTTATAAACGCACCCAAGGGTCGAGGTAGTATTCAGATGGATTTTTCATGCAGGGGTGGCTAACCTCCAATTGCGAGTAGACCATCACAAGGGTGTTATGATTGCAGGGAGATAGATCATTGGTCCTAGGAGTGTCCTCTTCGTAGGTCAGCCGCACCAGCTCTACAGACAGCTAGACCCACACCAGTAGTAGCACATCCAGTTAGAGGCGGAGGCCAGGGTCAGGATAGCAAGGGTGGTCACTGGGTGTATGGGGGGGTCCTCGGGAAGGCATGATAGGTGGTTGAGTATATGCGTGAGGTAGGGGTTCCCAGGGCAACTTTTATGCAACTCTAGCTAAAGTAGAGGCTGAGGCATCGGACGATGTGATCACAAGTACGATTTTTTTATGACATCAGCCCGCCTCAACTTTATTTGATCTTGGCTCTAATTGTTCATATATATTTGTGTATTGCACCCCTCGATTAAGTATGACTCCAGAGCCCCAAGTAGAGTTGTTGCGTGTTTCGACCCTGGTAGGTGATTATTTAGTAGTGGATCAGGTTTTCAAATCCTGTGTGGTGACTATAAAGAGGAGGGACACTAGGGCTAAACTAATTTTACTTTATATGTTGGATTTTGACATGATTCTAGACATGGGCTTCTTATCCCCTTACCGAGCAGTCTAGGATTGCTATGCCAAGACCATTACCTTAGCCATGCCTGGTATTCTATTGGTGGTGTCTGACGGATATTTTAGTCGCACACCAGTTGGGGTGATTTCTTTTATTCCGGCTCGGAGGTTAGTGGCTAGTGGGTGTTTGACTTACTTGGCTTATGTTAAAGATGTTAGTAGGGAGGGACCTATGGTTGATTCAGTTCCTATAGTCTGAGGGTATGCAGATGTGTTTCCTGCCGACCTGCCTGGCCTTCTTCTAGATCATGATATCAACTTTGCTATTGACTTAGAGCCGAGTACTAATCCTATTTCCATCCCTTTGTACCGTATGGCCTCTGTAAAGTTCAAGGAGCTCATTGTTCAGCTTCAAGACCTCTTGGGTAAGGGATTCATTCGTCCTAGTGTATCATTATGGGGTTCCCTAGTCTTGTTTGTGAAGAAAAAGGATGATACTATGTGGATGTGTGTTGATTACAAACAGCTGAACAATATGATAGTGAAGAACCATTACCCCATGCCTCGTATTGATAATCTATTTGACCAACTTCTGGGTGCCATGTGTTTTCTAAGATTGATTTGAGATTCGACTATCACCAGTTAAGGATTATGGCAACGGACATCCCTAAGACCGCATTTAGGACTCGTTACGGTCATTATGAGTTTCTAGTGATGTTTTTTGGGTTGACTAATGCCCTGCCACCTTCATGGACTTGGTGACTTGTGTATTCAGGCTATATCTGGACTCATTTATCATAGTCTTCGTCGATGATATATTGGTATGCTCATGGAGCTGGAGTGCACATGAACAACATTTGAGGATAATGCTCTAGACTTTGAGAGATCAACAACTTTATACCAAGTTCTCAAAGTGCAAGTTTCGGCTTAAGTCTGTAGCATTCTTGGGGCACGTGGTATCCAAGGATGGCATTATGGTGGATCTGACAAAGATTGAGGCTATTCGTGATTGGGCTAGGCCCAACTCTATGACTAACATACATAGCTCCATCGAATTTACAGGGTACTACAGACATTTTATTGAGATCTTCTCTACTATAGCGACACCTTTGACTCAGTTGACTCATCAGGATGTTCCCTTTGAATGGTCGCAGGAGTATGAGAGGAGCTTTATGAGACTGAAGGAATTTCTTACCACTGCTCTTATATTGACTCTTCCAGTTGAGGGTGAGGGTTTCATAGTTTATTGTAATGCATTCGGCACTGGTTTGGGTTTTGTACTAATGCAGCAGGGTTGGTTTATTGCTTATGCATCAAGGCATCTTAAGCTGCATGAGTGCAACTACCCCATTTATGACCTAGAGTTAGCAGCAGCAATTTTCACGGTTATGATTTAGAGGCACCACCTATATGGAGTTCGATGCGAGATCTATACTGATCAATGAAGCCTTCAGTATATTATGAGTTACTAAGATCTTAATTCGAGGTAGAATCATTGGATTAAGATCCTAAAGGACTACAACCTCTCTATTCTCTACCATCCGGGCAAGGTAAATGTAGTAGCGAATGCCTTGAGTCAGAAGGCAGTGAATATGGGTAGTCTAGCCTTCCTTTCTACTGTGGTCTGACCTTTCTCTTTGGACATCTAGTCCTTAGCCAATAGGATGATTCGCTTGATATTTCTGATTCCCATCATGTGCTAGCTTATATGGGAGTTCAGCCATCCTATTGGACCGGATTCGCAATCGTCAGTTTGAGGATAAAGATTTGGCTGCTATTCGGGATTGGGTTTTGAGAGGTGACTCCAGTTAGGATACCTTAGATTTAGATGGGATATTAGGGGTTTGGTTTAGTAGATCCTTAGTGAGGCCCATGATTCCCGATACTCTATTCATCTGGGGCACTGCTAAGATGTATTGTGATTTGAGGCAGCATTACTGGTGGAGTGACATGAGGAAAGATATTGAAGACTATGTGTCTCACGATTTGAGCTGTCAGCAGGTGAAGGCCGAGCATTTGAGGTATGGTGGCAAGCTTTAGAGATTACCAATTCCTGAGTGGAAGTGAAAGCGTATCACGATGGACTTCATTGTGGGATTACCTTACACTCCCAGAGGTGTTGATAGTATTTGGGTCATCGTTGATCGATTGACTAAGTCAGCACACTTCCTCCATGTTCATACTTCTTACAGTACTGAGAGGTTGGCCTGTATCTATATTTGGTAGGTGGTTCATCTCCATGGTGTGCCAGTTTCCATCATTTCATACCAGGGCTCTCAGTTCACAACCATTTTTTGGAGAACTTTTCAAAGGAGTTGGGTACCCATTTCGATCTTAGCACCCCACAGACTGATGGTCAATCGGAGCGCACTTTTTAGGCTCTTCAGGATATGTTGCAGGCCTATGTTATAGATTTTTTAGGTCAATGGAACCAGTTTTTTTCCTTTGGTAGAGTTTGCGTACAACAATAGCTACCATTTTAGTATTCATATGGCCCTATTCAAGGCTTATATGGTAGATGTTGTAGCTTACCAATTTGTTGGATTGAGTCTACGGAGCCTAAGCCGCGTGGTACAAACTTGATGCATAAGGCCTTAGATCATGTCAGGGTGATTCAAGATAGGCTCAAGGCAGCTTAAAGTAGACACTAGAGTTATACGGATCATAAGCGTCGGCCGTTGAGAATTATCGTTGGTGATGAGTATTCCTTCATGTATCGCCAATGAAGGGCGTGATGATATTTGGGAGACGATGCAAATTTAACCACAGGTATATTAGCCCTTTTGAGATTTTGAGGATAGTTGGTGATATTGCAAATGATTCAGCTTTTCCCCCTACCCATCCGATTTTCCATATTTTGATATTGCGTTGGTATGTTCTAGATGAGTCTCATGTGCTCCAGTATAATGCGGTTGATTGGATGATTGAATGAGTTATATTGAGGAGCCAGTTTCTTTCTTGGATAAAGGTGTGAGGCAATTGTGATCTAGAGCCATTGTTGTGGTTAAGATCTCTTGAAGGCATCTACTGGTCGAGGAGGCTATAGGGAGGCTGAGCAGGAGATGTAAGGAGCAGTTCCCTTGCTTATTTGAGCCCTTAATACTTCTTGACTCTTACTTTAGCGGACAAAACTTCTTTTCATCGTTTAGAGGATTCCTATAGCGACCCCAAGTCATTTATGACTTATTGGCATTAACTAATCGATGGCCTGGTCGTTTGTTTCGGTTTAAGTTCTATTTCCCTATTTTTGAGCTTTTGAAACTAGAAAAGTTGACTTTGGTCATAACAGCAGATAAACGGCCTCAAAATGGAATTTTGATGGTTTCATCAGCTTCGAAAGGGAAAAATTAGGTTAGAAGCATGGTCGGCACGAGTATCAGGCATTCGGTGCGTGTTTGTGGATATTTGACGTTTTAACCTTTGATATTTGGCCTAAGGTTGACTTTGGTCAACATTCTTGGAAAACATACTCGGATAAAAATTTCATCAGTGTGGTTAGTTTTAAAATATCTAGTTTGATCTAGAACGACCCTTCATTCATTTTTTGAGGTTTCTGGTCTAATCTCGAGCCTCGTTATGGAATTTAACTAAAAATGTCAATTGAGTGTGGGACCCACTTTTTATTAAAATAACCTCGTATAGAAATTTCAAATACGCTATTTAGTCTAGAATGTCAAATTTAGTAGGGTAGTATATCTCATTTGCGCGCACGGGGTTCAAAATGAATCCCGAACACCCTATCGTAGACTTGGACTATGCCAAAAACTCCATGTTGCAGCGGTGATGGTGTAGGCCATGATTTACCATTGTGTTCGCGATGCCTCTTGGCCGCGATCACCACTCTCGACCCATCTAGGACTTCGTGGTTGCGAGGATCCCTCTGCAATCGCGAGGGTTTGACTAATTGACTCTCCACGATTGCGAAGGGTATTTTCTTAATGGCCCGTGATTGTGAGCCTAGGGCTCCGCAATCGCGAAGAGAAATGTGTTTGGTCTCTTAAAGATAAACCAGATGTGATCAACTCTTTTATTCCGAGTTTGAAAGTTCATAACTCTCTCAATTCAAGTTCGTTTGGGTGATTCAAAGGCTGGATTGTGGGGATTTGCTAGGAGGAAGTATATGAGTGTTTGGAAGTTAGTGGAGACTTCATTTGAGGTAAAAATGCAATGCAATATGTTGTCTTTGTTAATTATTTAGCTTAAATTGAGAATTTTGATTCATGTCTGGTTATACGTAGTTCTGAGCCTCAAATTGTGTTCTATTTTAGAACATTAGTTCAGGGAGGTACTTAGGACCTTTTTATGGGGTCAATTTCAAAATTATTGGAGCGGGTCTCATATTCCCATTTTTTACTCTGAAATTAGTCTGTCTTTCAATTTTGATAATTTTAGTATAAAAACGACTGTAAAAATGTTGTGATTCTATTTTTGATTATGTGGTAGCATTCTGAGGCTATACAAAAAGGAAAAGCTCTTATTACGTGATTTGGAGCGACTACGACTTCCCTCTCCTTAGACTAAGCATGATTTAGCACTTGTATGTTGATTTGTGTGAATTTGGGGGTAATTGGTGGTTGAGCATGCTAAGTTCCTAGAATCCATGCCTTAGACACTATTTTTGGGTATTTTGGGATATTAAAACATGTCTATTATAATTGTTGATCATCCATCCCTTGTGGTGTGCATTTGTGTGGGTTGTTTATATTGTTGAAAATATGTTTGGCATTAGTCTAGACTTAGACTAGTGATTGCCATAGAATTGTGTGCTTTTGGAGTTTTTAGGCCTTAAAATCTCTCAACGTCGCTTCAGATATATAGAATACTTGAGCTTGATAGTCTGGGCCTTAGATAGGTAGTAACATAGCTCTGGGAACCTCTAATCCATAATTCCCTAATTTCGTCGGTCTCGAATTACTTGATTCTTGGTTTGGAAGCTACTCATTGATTTTGGTTAGATATGATTTGGTCCGGAGTGATTTATTGATGGCACTTGGATTGGGGGTACTCCAAGTGATGATCGGTTGGCCGATGATCCTAATTTTAACTGATTCACATCCGTTCATGGTTCAAGTGTCTAATTCGCTCAACCAGGCCCGGTTCAAGTCCTTGCGTTAGTATTGTAGGCTCAGTTCAAGTTCCTAGCTTTCTTCAGTCGTGGTTCAAGTCCATAGCTACCTTTTAGCCGTGGTTCGAGTCTATAGCTACCTTTTAGCCTTTGTTCAAGTCCATATCTACTTTCACCTTGGTTCAAGTCTTTGGTCATATTTATATGTAGTTCAAGTCCACGATTATCCTTATTCTTAGTTCAAGTCCTTGGTTGCTTGAAATCTCGATTCAAGTCCTTTATTCTTTCATTTTCAATCAATTCAAATCCTTAGCTTCTTTCAGCCTTCGTTAAAGCTTCAAGCTTACAGTTTGGTTCAATTCAAATCTGTGAGAAGTTGTGGCATTGATGGTAACTTCGTTGGTTTCTCCTATTTCATTTCAACTCTTTTATTTGCACTAGTTGGGCTTATAGGAGTCCGCTGGGGTTTTACTTTTAACTTGTGCATGAGCGTAACCATCGGATTTATGGGAGCCCAATCGAATTTAGTTAGATACTCTCCTTCTCTTTGTGTGTGAGTATGCTCGTGTACATACCTATTAATTTATCTCATTCTTGTCTCTGATAGTGTTTTAGATTCCCACATTTTCATATTATTTTTGTTTTTCTTGCTCAGTCGGCCTATGATACCCATTGGGTATCTATTTTTTGGTACTCATACTATATTCTACATCTGTTTTTGTGATGCAAGTTCGTGAACTAACTACATGCGTTGATTTTGAGCCAACTACAATCATATTTGGAGGAGAGGGTGAGCATACAACGCCCTGGCTTTATCTGTCTCCTTCTGTATATATATATTGACTTCTCTTTTGCTTTTTGAGATAGTCTTGTTTATGTGGTCAACTTTTGGGACTTGTACTCATTTTGTTAGTAGCTCTGTACATGTGACTTCTAGGTTTTGGGAGGGATCTTTTATTTTTATATAGTTTTGGCTTGCTTCCACTCTTTCATTTGTGATTCCTATTGTTATAATATTATTGTATTAGTTGAATGTTGGTCTTCTGCCCTTACATCTCATTACTTGTAGTTTTGAGATACGTGTTGGCTTGGCTACTAATGGATTATAGTAGGAGTCATCATGACTTGAAAAATTGGGTCATGACAATAAGCCTAGAGGTTACACTCGTGCACAAATTTAAGTAAAACTCAGACGGACCCCCATAAGTCTGACATGTGCTTCGAATAATTGGGAACCACAAGAAGAATCTAAAGGTACTTCCAATATTATCATGGTCTTAAACGGACTTGAACCAAGTCAATTAAGTGCCAAGTACTTCAATCACAGCGGAATAGGAGCTAAGGACTTTAACCAAAGCGAAGAATGGGCTGATGACTCTAACCAATGCCATTGGTACGCCAAGGACTCTAATCGAGAAGGGAGATACGCCAAGGACTCGAACCAAGTCGAAGGATGCGCTAATGACTCTAACCAAGGTTGAAGATAGCCAAAGACTCTAACCAAGGCTGAGAATAGCCTAGGACTCTAACCAAGGCTGAAGATAGCCAAGGACTCTAACCAAGGATGAGAATAGCCAAGGACTTTAACCAAGTATAAAGATAGTCAAGGACTCTAACCAAAGCTAAAGAGAGCCAAGGACTTTAAGCAAGGCTGAGAATAGAAAGGGACTCTAACCAAGGCTGAAGATAAACAAGTACTCTAACCAAGGCTGAAACTAAAGGCAATGACTTTAACCGTAACCCGGTGGCGTGAATTAGGGACTTTAACCGAGAATAGAGATGGGTCAGCTAGATTTAGAATCATCGACCAGACGAGTATCAAGGGGAGAACCCCAAATTGAGTTTCATCAATAAATCACTCCAAGCCTAAACCAAATCCAACCATAATCAACGAGCGGCCTCTGAAATAAGAACCAAGTACAGAAGAGCCGATAAACAGAGGGATTTATGTATAAAAGGTCTAAAGTACTGGATTACTGCCTAGCTAAGGCTCAGACCATCAGACCCAAGTTTGTTATATCACTCTAGAGGGAGCTAAGCTTTCCAAAGTAATATTGGAGAGATTCTAAGGCCTATCAGCTCCAAGCTCTACAAGTCTACGACAACCACTAGTATAAGCCTAGACTAACGCCAAACATGATCCAATATCTAAAACAAACTAAAACAAGTTATACTACAAGGTATAGATGATCAACAATAAACAAAACAACATGCCAATAGTCCCAAATTACCTGAAATAGGCCTAAAACATGGATTCCAAGAAGTTAGAAATGATCAACTAGGTCACCACCCCAAATACACACAAATCAACATGCATTTACATAGTCAAGTTCAATCTAAAAGTAGGGAAGTGGTAGCCTATCTTTAGGATGACCACATGCGCTCCAAATCACTTCTCTAAAGCTTTTTCCATCCGTACGACCTTTTAACATTGCCACACTATCAAAAATAGGATCACAATTTTAATATAGTTCTTTAGACACTAAAAGCACTTAAAACGGAGACAGGCCAATTTTAGAGTCTAAAACAGAAATTTGGGACCCACACTAGAAATTCCATAATTGACTTTGTAAAATGGTCCTAATTAGCTCCCCAAACTTGTGTCCCAAAATAGAACACAATTTAGGGTCGGAACAGCCCAAACAATCAACATGCAAGAAATCACCATTAAAAGCTAATGGTGAAGAGTTGGCAGCAGCTTTAAACCAAAAATTACCTTAAATGAAGGGTCCCCAACACTCTTCAGCTGATCACCCACGTAGCCATGAAATTTCTGAACACCTGGAACTTTGCATCACCCAATTTGAAGCTAAAATGAGGAAGTTATTGAGTTTGGAAGTTTTATAAATGAATTGAATCGGGTCTAGTCTTAATTTAAAAGACCACTCAAAACTTTCATCGCGAACACAACCTAGAGGGGCCGCGATGCGAAGCCTCGCTAATGATAGCGGAAGATACCTAACCTTCTCTCCGCGAATGTAGCAAGGCCCCCATGATCACGGAAGGAAAAGCCCATAGCCTTCATGAACGGGGCCATGGGGCCCCATAAACATGAAGGGCAAACCAAGGTTGCACCAGCTGATGCATATCACCTGGTTTTTAGCAAGTCTAAATTCTCTAACGGGGTGCTTGGGATTCATTCAGAACCCCGTATATGCAAATAGGTTATACTACCACACAAATTCGATATTTTGGACTAAACAATGCAATCAAAATTTCCAATCGATACCGTCTTGAAAAAAAGTAGATCCCACACCCAAGTACCATTTTTAGCCAATTACAACAAAGGCCTCAAAATTAGACAGGAAAGACTCGAAAAGAACATGAAGGGTCATTCTAGACCAAACTAGACATTTTAAAGATAACTGTGGTGACAAAATTCTTATCCAAGCTTGTTTTATGAGAATATTGACCGAGGTCAAACTTAGGCCAGGCCTTCAAAGCTAAAATACCTAATTGTTCAAACTCGCACTAAAAGCCCCAAGACTCGAACCGACCATGCCACTAGCCTATAATGACCCTTCTAGAGCTGATGAAATTATCATAGTTCCATACTAAGGCCATTTACCGACGTTTTGACCAAACTCAACTATTTAAATTCTAAAAGCTCCAAAGCACATAAATGGTCATAAATCCCAAATGAACGACTAGGCGACCGAACGATTAGTGTTAGCAAGTCATAAATGACATGGGGTCGCTATAAGAATGCTCTAAATGGTGAAAAGAAGGCAGTTACATAAAAATGGCTTGGAGGGCCATTATAACATCCACAACTAAAAGAACTTTGCTCTACGAAAGTAAGAGTCAAGAAGTACCTGACGGCTCAAATAAGCCGGGGAACTACTCTAGCATATCTTGTTTGGTCTCGCAGGTAGCCTCCTCAACTGGATGATGCCTCCAATGGACCTTAACGGTCGAAATGGCTCTAGAATACAACTGCCATACATCTCTGGCTAGAATAACAAGTGGCTCCTCCACAAAGGTTAGAAGATCACCCATCTCAGCTGAATCATACCATAGCATATGAGACTTATCTGGAATATACCAGCGCAACATCAAGACATGGAAAATCAAATGGATACCTGAATACGTTGGAGTTAGGGCTAACACATAAACAACATCACCAGTTGTCCTCAAAATATCAAAAGACCATATATACTTGGGTCTAAGCTTTTCCCGCCTCCCAAATCTCATCACGCCCTTCATGGGCAATACTCGGAGTAATACTCTTTTACCAACTGCAAATTTTAAAGGTCGGTGCCTACGATCAACATTATTCTGGTGCCTACTCTGAGTTATTCTAAGCCTATCCTAAATCACCCTCATATGATCTAAGGACTTATAAAGCAAGTTTGTACTACGTGGCCTAGGCTCCGTAGACTCAAACCAACCAACTAGAGAGCGACAACGCCTACCATATAAGGCATCGAACAGAGCCATCTAAATACTTAAGTGGTAGCTATTATTGTACTCAAACTTTTCCAATAGAAAAATTGATCCTACTGACCTCCAAGGTCCATACCATAGGCCCACAATATATCCTCAAGAACCTAAATAGTGCACTTTGACTGGTCATCAGTCTGCGAGTGAAATATTATGCTACAGTCGACATGGGTGCCTAACTCCTCTTGAAAAGTCCTCCAAAAGCTAGAAATGAACTGTGAAGCCCAGTTTGAGATGATAAATACAGACACACCATGAAAACAAACCACCTCATAAATGTAAATAAGAGCCAACCTCTCAACACTGAAGTAAGTATGAATGGGAAGGAAGTGTGCCAACTTGGTCAATCGATCCATGATGACCCAAATACTGTCAACACCTCTAGAAGTCCTAGGTGAACCCACAATAAAGTCTAAGGTGATATGCTCTCATTTCTACTCCAGAATGGGTAATCTCAGAAGTTCAGCACCAGGCCTCAAGTGCTAGACCTTTACCTACTGGTGACACAAGCAACAGGACACATAGTCTATTGTATCTATCCTCATACCCCCTCCATTAGTAGTGCTATCTCAGATCGTGATACATCTTTATTTTGCCTCGATGGATAAAATATCTAGAATCATAAGCCTCATAAAGGATCAGCTAAATCAAACCCCCAACTCTCGAAACACATAAGCGGTCGTCAACCCTCAAAACCCCATCTGAACCTAAGGTAGCTTGTCTAGTATCACCTCACAAAACTAGCTCGGAGAGCTACCAAGTCCTCATCCTTAAACTAACGACCATGAATCCAATCTAAAAGAGATGATTGAACTCCCACATAAGCCAATACCTACCTAGAATTTAAAATATCAGTCAAATCATTATGTTAGCTAAAGATTGAATGTAAAAGTCAAAGTTTGCTCAGAAATAGAAAGGAGGGGTAGACTACCCATATTCACCACCTTCTGGCTCAATGCGACTGCTACTATCTTTACCTTGCTCTGATGGTAGAGAATATAGAGGTCATAGTCCTTCAGGAGCTCAATCCAATGGCATTGCTTCGAATTAAGGTCCCACTGGCTCATAATTAAATACTCTTGTGGTAAATGTAGATCTCACAACAACCTTTAAATAATTGTAGTGCCTCTAAATCTTAAGCACAAAAACTACCGCTGCCAACCCTAAGTCATGAATGGGGTAGTTACGTCCATATAGCTTAAGATGCCTTTATGCATAAGCTATGACCCGACCTTACTACATTAATACATAACCCAAACCAATGTCGGATGTATCATAATATACCATGAATCCCTCACCCTCAGTTGGAAGAGTAAATACTAAAGTGATAGTAAGCAACTCTTTGAGCTTCAGAAAGATTGCCTCACACTCCTCCGACCACTCAAAAAGGACACCCAGGTGAGTCAATCGAGTCAAAGGTACTGCAATAGTAGATAAACCCTCAACAAAGTATCTATAGTAACTCGCTAATCGGACGAAGTTATGAATCTTAGTCATTGAGATGGGCCTAGCTCAATCACAAATAGCCTCAATATTTTTTGGATCCACCATAATGTCATCCTTGGACACCACTGCCCCAAGAATGATATAGACTCAAGACTAAACTCACACTTTGAGAACTTAACCTAAAGTCGCTAATCTCTCAAAGTCTGGACCATAATTCTCAAATGTTGCTCATGTTCTCTTTGACTTCGTAAGTATACCAAGGTATGGTCTGAATATATATGGGTCATCAAATCCATTAAGGCAGCAAAGGCATTAGTCAACCTAAAAGACATTACTAGAAATGCAATGGCCATAACGAGTCCTAAATATGGTCTTAGGGATGTCTGCTGCCCTTATCCTTAGTTGATGATAACCGGATCTCAAATCAATCTTAAAAAACACTGCAACACCTTGAAGATGGTAGAATAAATCATAAATACAATGCATAGGATAACGGTTCTTTAATGTTACCTTGTTCAGCTGCCTATAGTCAATACACATCCGCATAGTACTGTCCTTCTTCTTCACAAACAAGACTAGGGAATCCCAAGGCAATACACTAGGCCGAATGAATCCCTTACCCAAGAGATATTGAAGCTGAACACTGAGCTCCTTAATCTCCGTGAGGGCCTTATGATAAAGTGGGGAATAAATAGGATAGGTACCCAACTCCAAGTTGATGGCAAAGTCAATATCTCAATTCGGGGGAAGTCCAGGTAAGTCTATAAGAAACACATCCCCAAACTCATGGATAATAGGAAATGAATCAACAGAGGGGGCATACCTACTTACATCCCTCACATAAGCCAAATAAGCTAAGCATCCACTAGACATTAACCTCTGAACCCAATAAAAAGGAGATAAATCCATCCAGTGTGCGACTACAAGAACTCTGCCATACCACTAGTAGGATAAATGGCATGACTAAGGTGATAATATTAGTATAGAAATCTAATACCACACGAAAATGGGATAATCCGTTCATGCCTATAAATATAACAAAATCTAACATATCAAGCAATATCAAGTCATCCCGAGTGTCCCGCCCCTAAATAGTCACCATGAAAGATCTAATCACCTGAAAGGACTAAACTATCAGGGTCAAAACATGCAACAAAACTACCAAAGGCTCTGAAAATATACCAAACAGAGAAGCATAATACATAGATAAATATGAAAAAGTATAGCTCGGATCAAATAAAGTTGAGGTGGACTGATGGCATAAATCAATTGTACTTGTGATCATATCGTCTGATGCCTCAGCCTCTTTCCTAGCTGGAGATGTATAAAAATGGCTTTGAAAGCCTCTACCTCGAGAATCAACCCTACCACTTGACTTGAATCCCTAGGGACCTCCTTGTGCACCTTGATGACCACCTCGATGATATTGACCTTGGCCTGCTAGAGCTGGTTGAGCTGTTTATAGGACTAATATAGACATCATATGTGTAGGGAACTTCCTAGACCAATGGTCTAACCCCCATAATCATAGCACCCTAGTGAAGATTGTCCACAATAAATGAACGATTACTACGGCCTGAAGCACCATATTGTGAACCCTCGACTTTGACTTAGGCTGGCACTAGAACCCCCATGATAGTATTGTACACCCTTTGAAGTATATAGATGTAGTGAGGCCTGAACCAGCTGATTGGACTGACCCTGCTAAAACCTATGGCAGAGCCTATCATATGAATCCCTGGACCTAAGAAGGGTCCTGCTGTAGCTATTCTCATGTTGAGCCCTCTTATTGCTACCACTATGGGCTTCATGATGGAGCTTATCAAGTGTACGGGCTTGGTACACTATATCCAGAAATGAATGGCGCACCAAAACCATAGACCAGGTCTTAATCTGAAGGTGGAGTCCTAAACCTTAAATGAAGCACTGAACTCTCTCCTTAGTAGGTAGAATCATAGTAGCATGATGGGAAAGCTCATGGAACTTAGTCTCATACTTACACACAATCATGGATCCCTTCTCCAACCTTAAGAAATGGTCAAGGAGTCAATCTTTGACACTTTGTGCGATGAACCTGGCCAAGAAGGCCTCCAAAAACTCTACCCATGATACCAATAGAGACCTAGCTAGCTTGGTCTCTAAATATGAATGCCACTACTGGCTGGCCAGTCCATTAAGCTGATAAGTGGTGATGTCAGCTCCTCTAGACTCCACCAAACCCAATATGAGCAATCACTCTCGGTAAGTAGTAGAAAACTCATGAGCATCCTCGTCAATCTCCCTAGAAAACCTTAGCGGTGACAATTTCAAAAACACCTTGAGCATCTTCTACTCTTGTAAAGGTATAACTCCATCCATAATATCAAGCTGAGTGATGATAGGTATTGATGGAGACTAAATATCTGGAGCCACTAGTGCAGGTTGACCCTATGGTACTGTCATAGCTGGAGATAGTGCTGGAGTTGGTGCTGGAGCCTACTACATACCCCCTAGTATATTAGAAGCTGAGCAATGGCGGCCTAAAGGCCAGAAGCTATGTGGGTGGGTATCGACCCCACCAATTTTGGAGGTTCATAGACTAACTGAGGCTCCAGCTTTGGAGTCCTCTCTCTGTCATGGGATGGTACTGCAACCCTCGCACAACCTTTGGATCGGCCTCTACCCCTAGCTGGGGATCTATCGGCAGGACTGAGAGCATCACCCTTAAGCATTGTATCGCGGCATGCGAGCTATTCTATGAAAGAATGAAATAAGTGATATTCCATGAAACCAATCAGACACAGACTGCACAAAGCGATACAAAAGAGGAAATCTTCCTAACGACATCTTGTAGACTCTTAAAGATAAGTTATAGACTTCTCCACACCGATCATCGGGATAGACGTTAGCTCTATACAAGTGAGATCGATGAATCTGGGGCTCCGATACTAACTTGTCAAGATTTGATTTCTCGAGTCATGATGATACTTACTATAACCCACTAGTAAGTAAGTTAATCTGTATCCAGAACTGCAAGTAATGACATTAAGGGTAGAAACTAAACAAGAATAAACAAATTACATAACTGAGTAGAAACAAAGCCAATATATATATATAAATAAAAGATCCCTTCCAGAACCTGGAAGTCAAGTGTATAGAGCTACTAAAAATGAATACAAGTCCCAAAAGTGGACTATAGAAACAAAGACTTATCTTTAAAAGAAAAAGACTAGTTATTATATATAGGAGAAGACAAGTAAAGTCCAGAGCGCCATGTGCTCACCCTCATCTCAAAATCAGACTGATGTAGGCTCGATCTCAATGCTGATAGCTGGTGCTTGAACCTATATCATGAAAATGGGTGTGGGGTGAAATATGAGTACCAAAACAACAACTACTCTGTAGACTCATAGGCTGACTAAGAAAGAATAGTAAAAGTAATATGAAATGTTAGAATTTAAACACAACAGAAATATCATGGCAGGGATAGTCTACCATATTCGCGTTCCTTGGATGATATAAAATTTCTACATCATAGTCTTTTAGTAACTCAATCCATCAATGTTGTCGCAGATTCAACTCCTTTTGTCAAAGATATACTGAAGGCTCTTTTAAATCTTATAAATCTGTGAAGATGTCAACATGAATACTATACAAATAGTGTCTCCAAATCTTCAACGCATGCACAACTACAACCAGCTCTAAATAGTGGGTCAAATAGTTCTTCTCATACTACCTCAACTGTCTTGACGTATTCATAGCTTAAAAGAAAGGAAAGGATAATGTAGTTATAGATGAATTTTTTAGAAGAGAGGAACCTATCCATCTATACATCATTTTAAGAGTTTAGCTTAACTTTCTCTAGGATGTCAAGAGGTCATGGGAGTATGATTCCATTTCACAGAAGTTGTTAAGACCATACAAACTGCAGGCAGCCACATGACTTACTACAAGCACCATGTTGGTAGCTTGAGCGAGAAGGGGAAAATGATGGTGGGAGTTATTTCTTTAGTGAGAAAGGATCTGATGGTTCTCTATCATGACGGTTCCAATGCTGGTCACTTTGGGATCACATCTACCTTACAAAGGCTTAGGCAAGTTAGAAATTATGATGTATGCCAAAAATGCTAGAGTGAGAATGTTGCATACCCTAATGTCCTTCAGCCTCTACTATTTCTTGATAATATTTGGCAAGATATTTCAATGGAATTCATACAAATCCTACCACAAACAATTGGACATGAGGTCATCTTTGTAGTAGTAGATAGGCTGAGCAAAATAGCTCATTTCATGGCACTAAAACACCCTTACTCAGCTTTGGATGTGGCTCAGGCATTCATGAATGAAGTATTTAAGTTACATGGAATGCCTAAGACAATAGTCTTAGATAGAGATCTAGTCTTTACGAGAAAAGTTTGAATGGAGTTATTCAAGTTACAAAAGGTGACCTTGTTATCTTTTTCTACTTACCCCCTACAAATAGATGGACAAATAGATATTTTCAATAGATACCTTGAGTGTTACTTAAGGTGTATGCCATTTGAGAAGCCTAAGGAATGGCCACAATGGTTTGGGGGTACAATATTACCTTTCACTCTACTATCAACATGATAACCTATGTTGCAGTTTATGGGCAACCACCACCCCCTCTACTACTTGATATATCTTTTGATTCTCAAATTGACATGATGGATAGATGTTTGCAAGCCAGGCTATCTTGAGATATCTCAAATTCATCTGACTGGAGCTCAGAATAGGCTGGAAAAAAAACTAACAGGTCTTGTATGGTAGGAGACTGGGTCTATATTAAGTTGCAACCTTACAGGCCAGCATCCCTAAGATATCATGCCTTTCAGAAGCTTTCAACAAAAATTTTAGTCCTTTTCAGATCACAGCAAGGATCGGACTAGTTGCCTACACTCTAGAGTTGTCTCCTAATTGCATCCTACTTTCCACATATCATAGCTCAAGAAGAAATTAGAACCTCACGTTGCTTCTGTTATATACATATGGTTCACTAGGATGCTAGTCATGTCCTATTGATCTCTTAGGCTATCCTTGATAGAAGATTGATCAAGAAGAATGACAGACCAATAACTCAACTCCTGGTGAAGTGGTTCAACACAGTTGAAGAGGATAGTACGTGGGAGGACTATTATTCTTTTACTCCATAGTTCCCTCAGTTTAAGCCTTGTGGTCAAGGACCGCGTAAAGGGGGGAGTATTATTACATGTCATTGATTAGGAATTTCACCAAATTGTAATTGATTGAATTAGTTGTTATTTTTATATTTTAGTATGTTAAGTAGGGCATGTGACTAGCACGTTGTTAATAGTTTGTTAGGGAGAGTTAGTAAGAAGTTAGTTATAACTAACTTGTGGACAGGTGTCCTTTCTTACATATACCCAACTAATTCCATTATAAAAGGCATCAATTGAGATCAATATAGAAATCATTTCTCTTCATTTTTCTTCTGGAAAGGGTTCAATTTTAGTTGTTCAAGGACAATTTTAGGTCTTTATTCTTTAGGCTTACCTCAATTGAATTTCATTTTTGTAGAGATTGTATCACTTTGTGGAGGCGACCCATGATATCATCCTCCAACCAACTTGCCATTTATGGAGGTCTAAAATGCAAATCATAAATATCCATCTTAACCCTTATAGTGTATTTTATTTGACCCATCAGATTTGATTTTTCTAAAAAAGAAAAAAAATCAATGCAATAATATATGTGTTGTATTCACATACACTAGGCATGTCTGCTTGAACTTTCGTTCACATTTTTTTTGCTGTCACATTTTAAAAAAGAGTGAAGTCAAAAACACACTTAAAAATTATTATCTTTTTGAGTTTCACACTTAAACTATTGAGAGTATGAGAAACACACTTAAAACTATCACTCATAAGTTTGAGAAACACACCTCAAGTAATATGTGATGGTGTGTGTATTATACTTTATTTTTTTAAAAATAAAAAATGCCATGTGGAAAAAAGGTCACATGATGAGTACTTATTTGGCTTACTTTTAATTTATATTACATAAATATTACTATGTATAAATGAGAAAAAATACCTAACATCGCAGTTTTGGATCACAATCAAATACAATAATGGTTGTTGATCAAAAATGCATCTAAAATCTTTAATAAAAAAATTCTACACTTTCCCTTAAACATTCACTTTACAAATCTTCATTTTCCCATCTTTGAAAAGGGGTAAAAAAAGGATTTTGTTTCTTATTTCCTCTCCAACTAACACCGTGATAGCTTCTCGAATTCCTTCTTCATCTCAAACTCTTCTTGAAAATAACAATAAACCATTATCCGCTACCTCTATCCCCACTATGAATTATTTTTCACATGGCAATTTATGTGATAATTTTTTAAAAAGAAAAAAAAAGAGATTGTAATGCACACGCCATCACATAGTATTTGAGGTGTGTTTGTTATATCTCGTACTTTTGTATATTGGAATGTTTTTAAGCTCCTCTAAAGCTGTCATGTGATCCATATTATCCATGATGTTATCAAATGATCCTAAGGAGGGGAAGATATAACGCCTCATATTTTGCATAGACTAGTTCTATGTGAGTAGTGATGGTTTGAAATAGGGTTGGAAGGATTTCAAAAGGGTTCTAGGCCAAATAATTTGTCATAGTAATCGACCTACTTGCTTAAGCTACTGGTTCAGATGTCTTACATAATTAAGCTACTTGATTACACGTCTAGCTTAAGTAGCAAGGATCACACAGGTTCTTAAGGTAAGACTAATTGCTAACCTCCTAAAAAGAACAAGTAGATGATGCACCTACTTCAAGTAGGTGATGCACCTACTTAGAATATGCGGACTACATTTTAAATGAAAAGGAAAAGTAGGCGATGCAACTACTTACAAACTTGTGGCAAGAATTAAGTAGGGATTAGTGATTAATTATGATTAATTAACTTAATTAGACCACTGAGTGGGCCCCACCAAGACACATGGTAGAAGCTGATTGGTGTGAGGATGATAGTAGGATACATGTCAACTATGAACACATGTCATAAGGGTGGACATATGTCCAACCCCTAAAGCAACATATATAAGCCTAGTAATGACTAATTAGCTAGTCATTTATCTCATTCTTTTTCAACCTAACCTAGAGAGAAAGAAAGAGAGTCCAAGCCATGGCAACTCACGGCCATGGCAACTCACGGCCATGGCTAAAGCAAATCAAGGTCCTAAATTTTGATTCATAAATTAATTCTCTAAGGTATTTTCAACCAATTAGAGGTGATTAACAACGTGAATTAATCATTAGAGCGGCAAGAAGGCCTAACATGTAATCCACAAGTTTCAGCCAACTTAAGGAGCTAATTTGTTAAGGTAAGAGTTAATCATTTTCTATATTTTTTTGGATGAATTTGGACGTGTGGTGAATGTGTAAATGTGAATTGGATGTATGAAATTATGTATGTTGGTGTTAGAGTGTTGTTGAAGCCGTAGGGGCTATTTTAATTGAAGTTGGCGAGCTAATTTTAATTAGTATTTTAGTTGTTGTTTTCATGGAATATGTGATGAGGATGGAGGAATTAAATGGCTAAAGTTGAAGTTGTAATGGTTTGAGGGCTGTTATAGAACTTGGTGTAATGTTAACAAAGTTTTCTTGCATTTGAATGAGTGATGCTGCTATCGTGTGGCTGTTGTTATATGCCATTAAAATTAGATAAAAAGCTTGTATGAAATAACGTATAAGAATCGTAGGTGGGTTGCTTGGCGTATTCGTAGGTGTTTGCAAAGTTTTCGAGCAACTTTTATGTTTCTAGTTAGGGGCTGTTTTGATATGTCGTTGTTGTTCTTATTGAGCTTAGAAGATTAAGTATGACTACTGTTATTGTATTGAGAATGATCTGGTTTGGTTGTGTTGTTGTTCTTATTGAGTTGGAGGACTAAATTCTTGTTGAATTGAAGGACTAAGAGTAGTTAAGGCTATAGTGTTGTTGTAATTGTTGGACTATTATAAGATCACTCGATGAAGTGTTGTGGCTATAGATTATTAAGAGTAACTTGAATATGTCATAGTCGTTATGTTAAAGATTATGGAACACCGGAATATGTGGGCTGATTTGGAATATTGTGCGAGTTGTCTCGAAACATTCTTAAATCTTTCCTTGGATAACTTTGATATAGCACTTGAACGTGTGATTGTTGATGTTGGCTTAGTCGTTGTGTAGTTGGTTTGAATATAAGAGAAACATCGTATAATTTCTAGAAAGGAGTTACTAATGTTAGAATGTGTTTTGAATCTTCCCATAGTTTAACCATCGTTTTTGACATCTTAATATAGGTTGAGACACTATTGGGTAGCATATACATGTTATGTTGCGAATAAATGCTAAAGGTATGTAAAGCTATCCCTTCTTTCTTTTGGCATGTCTTAGATATAAGTGATATATGATATGAGCTTTGGGGTAATTCCATTCATAGATTCCGAGTATGATTCATGATTCTTATTCACTTAGTGATATTAAAACTCTTAAAGTAGTTGAGCTACTGCCCTTGCATCTTCTAGACGTTGGACAGTAGTTGGTATATGAAAGTCCCTAATCTTAAAGACTCTATAATGATTAATGTCCTTAACTTTTATAAGTTGTCTCGCATTATCTTGATATGTTTCTATGATCCCTGGGGCTTTATTTAATATAGTTTATAATGACACTCAAAGAGTACTGAACATGACTATCGCCCTGATATTCAAGTATTAATTAGCCTGCTTATCTATTGAGTTTCAAATAATGATCCAAATGCATATGGTTACTCACTACTCTACTCGTGCATGTTGTTATTACACCTTTCACCGAGTCCTGGGCCGGGTATGTTATCACGCACATTTTACTACATTATCCACCGAGTCCCTCACTAGGGGGCTAGGTATGCTATATGATGATATAATGATGCAATGATATAGTTATAGCACCGAGTCCCATGATGGGCCCAGTACGGTATACGTGCGCACGACTTTGTTCACTGAGTCCCTTACTAGAGGGTTGGGTATGGTATATGTATATGATGATACGATAATATGGTGATACGATTATGGCACTGAGTCCCATAATAGGACGGGTATGGTATGTGATAATGATATGCATGATTTGTTTCGTAAGGCACATGTACAGTGAGTTCTTGATTATCATACTTGTCTCCTGGACTCTGTACCTCAGTTATGATCTTTCTTACTGTATTTCATGTTTTATATACTCAGTATATTTCTTATACTGACCCCCTTCCTTCGGGGGGGGGGAGGCTGTGTTTCATGCCCGCAGGTACATATACTCATTTTGGAGATCTGCCAGCTTCATCTGTTTTGGAGTGCTCCATTGTTTCGGAGCCTAGACTTTTGGTACAGATCCTTTTGATATATATATTTGGTTATCCAGGGGTACGGCGGGGCCTGTCCCGTCATATGCTACTGTTAATACTCTTAGAGGTCTGTAGACATATGTGTGGGTTGTGTCTATATGTATTTGGTTGTGCCAATATGACTTGTATGTTAGGATGTTCCCATTCGTAGTGGCAGCCTTGTCGGCTTGCGTACGTACATATTTTGGTATATTATATATAGTGACAACTTTATCGGCTCGTGTATTATAATGTTTTAATTTGATTGTGATTCCTTAGTAGATAGGTTACCCTGATATATGTATGTAACGCTTGAGATGACGTTCTGTTTTCACAAAGCCTCCATATTGTGTTTGATTTCAGTTTGACGATGTCTAACATATATGTAAATGAGTGCCCAGCTCGGGCACTAGTCACGGCCTATGGGGTTAGGTCGTGACAGTGTTTCTCACATTCTTAATAGTTAAGGTGTGAAACTAAAAAAAGGAGATAATTTAGATGTATTTTTGGCACTTCACTCTTTTAATTTTGAACTTTTTGCCCGTGGAATTCTTTTGCACGTGGCAATTCATGTGGCAATTATGTGTTTAAAAAAAGAGAGTGTAATACACACATCATCACATGTTACTTGAAGAGTGTTTTTCAAACTTATGAATAATAGTTTAGATATGTTTGTCACACTCTCAAATAGTTTAGGTATGAAATTCAAAAAAAATTGTTAGTTTTGGATGTTTTTAACACTTACTCTAGAATAAATAATCAATCAATGAACTATGCCTCAAAGTCAAGAATAAAATAATAGAATATACAAGAAAAAGTTGTAGTTTCTCCTGAAGAGAAGTTACAGGTGTTGGGGGAGGAAGCACCACAACTAAAGTTTGATATGATGATAAATAATAAAAATAAATTGGATACGAGAATTTTACGTGGAAACCCTCAAACAAATAGAGGGTAAAAACCACAGGGTAGAGGGATTTTTACTAGTATGATATGGAGTACACCGCTCTCAAATATAAGGAGAAAACAACAATTAACACTTTTCTCTTGTAAAAGGAATAACTCACTAAAGAGGACACTCAAGACTACAATATTTATCTTGGTGTATAACTCTCTTTGTGTTTTTACTCTTTCTCTCTCTGAATTGTGGATGCTCTCATGTTAGAAGTAATGAGTTTATATTTATAGAGTCATAAACATTTTCCTATAAAAAAAAGGACTAGCCAAATATATGGAAACTTTGTGTTTTCCTTTTAGGAAAAGGAAAACTTAATTATACTAGGACCTTTCTTTCCTTTCCTTTTCCTTTTTCTGCCTACATTTTTTGTCTACTTTTTCTTTCTTTGAATTGGACTTTACTTAGCCGCCTTTGTTGACTTTTCTTGGAGTAAATTCTTAGCATTGTTTTAGTTCACTATGAGAAAAAGAGGAAGGAAAGAAAAAAGAAATAGGGAGGAAGACAGATGAAAGCTATACCTGAATAGGAACTATTATTGATTTGAAATATCCCTTTCACTAAATACACATAACAAATGGGTAAGGTTGTTGCCTACACTACACCACCAAAAATGATCTTTAGCGATAATTAATTAACGATAATTGTTTAATTACCGCTAAATATATTTTTAGAGGTAATTAGTACTCTTTATAAATGTCCCTAAAGCCTATAGCGACATTGGATCCGATAATAATTAACTAATGCCGGTAAAGACTTTAGCACTCTTTGTTAATGTGCATATTTATTGCTGCTAAAAGTTATTTTTGTTGTAGTGCTAATTGCTTTGTAAGAAGACACATCATTCCCCCCTCGGCCTTGAAAACTTTACTCTATGGATACTATTAATTAGACGTTAAGTTAAGCTGTGCCATGGGGTTCAAGTCAATCTTCCACAACGATCATCAGGATGTTGCCACCGATAAACCATAACCATTAAGATGCGACTTCTGCCATCTCCTTGCAATCTGCAAACTCTCTTGAAGATCAGTGTATTTAGCTGTCCAGTTCAGTTCATTCCTAATCTTAGTTGGATCGCTGTAAACTTCTGCATAATCACCACGCCTACGGGGAAGGAAGTCAATTTTGATAGGTACCCCAGTTGCTGCCTTACAAGCCTCTACAAATTCTTTCACTGACTTACCTGTACTTGCCGACAAGGGACAATGAGACCTCGAGATCATTTTGAGAAAGCAAAACTGATTATGCAGAACAAAGTAGTTTACCTCTTCCTGTTCCAACATTGTAGATCCCAGCTTTTCCTGGCCTTGCCTTCTCAAGAGCTTTCACATGAGCATCAACCAGATCAGTCACATCTATATAATCTCTTATGAATGTACCGTCTGCTGTCTTATAGTCTGTTCCTCTTACCTGCATTACAAAAGAAGTCTGGCTTAGGGACAACGGTTTGTCAACAAAATTCATGTGCATAGAGCAGTCTTATGCCTTGATTGTCATTGAAAAAAGAATTAACAACAACTAATTCGAAGATGCTTGGAAGTTTGAAACTGTTTTATACATACTTTTTTAAACGGTCATTGTTTTATACATAACTCAACCGAACTGGACCAAAATTTCTGAGACATTAAAAATACCAATAGACCACCTTCTGGCAAATGCAACAAATACAAATATTTTGATAGCAAACAGTTACTGACCTTAAGCCCGGGTATGATTCCACGAGCTGCATCAAAACAAGCACCAGATATCCGGCCATGTTTCCATAGTTCAGGTCGCGGAGCTTCTCCTAGTCTTCCATTTGGATCAGAACCAATGACATTGAAGTATCTGAACTTTGAGAAATTGATGTAAGCGTTAATTTGGGAAATATAATGCATACATACCAAGTCAAAAACAATAATAGAAGTTAATTATCTAAAATTGATCAAAGAAGTGCAGGCTTGTAGTTTACTTGGTAAAGAACAATGAAAAAAAACAGTGGACCACAATTGAAAAGAGCATTCTTTTTTTAGAAGGTAAATACTTCGATCGGAGACTTCAGTAACAAGAAAGTAAAATAGTTAAACTGGCCTTGTTGATTAGAAGATAAATGACCACAAAAATCAATTAACTGGTATGGCATAACAATTAGATATCATGAACAAGCAGGGCAAAATACAAATAGATATAAACAACAAAAAGGTGAAGGGAAAGGTAAGGATCAATTCAGACCAGCATGAAAAACACAAACTAAAAGGAAAGGAGTATAAGAAGAATCTACCTCAAAATCATGATAGCCATGTTTGAGTTCTTGTGAAAATCTAGGATAATATCCTCCGACATTTTCTTTGCTTTTCCATATGGATTAATAGGCAGCTGCAATTTGAGAGAATGAGTCTCAGCTATTATGTAATAAGCTCCCAACTTACATATGGCGAAGCTCCCCACATCGACTCAAACATCATTCATATGCTTCGAGCCTAATACATGCATATGACCTTTAAACCACCCACCTGTGGAGTTTCTTCTGTAATCGGCATCTTTTCAGGCTCTCCATACGTTGCACATGTACTAGAGTAAATTAAAGTTGGGACTCCATGAGTTGCCATTGCTTCTAGTACAGTGAGGGTGTTTGATGTGATGTTGTGATAATACCTGATTGACACATGAAGTTTGTAAAGGGAAAAGACAAAGCAACATTACCATAAAAATATACCCAAACGTGGATATCATGGTTGAAAGTTAGTCTGCTAAATCTCTTTAAAGGAAAGTTACTACACTAAATTAAGTGTTAGAAAAACATTCTCTCAATTTGAAATAATTCATACAATCCCTTTATAAGTACCGTACATAGAAAGAAAGATCAAAGGCAACTTAAAAAATTTCCACTTTGGATAAGAGTGCATAACTTGTCAAAGTGCTGGTAGAAGAGTTAGCTCCCATGTACTACACTAGACGTAAAACTTTAGAGATTGGCAAATGTTACTCCACTGCATCCAAAGATTCGAAAAAACTGTCTAACTCAAGAGAAGAAATAAAATGTTGCCCTAGCTTTAATTCTCAAACAACAATGTCAAAAGGATTGCATTATCAGCACATACATAAGTTTCAGGGGAGTTCTTTTTTTTTGGAAAAAGAAAGGACTTCACTGATCAAAGTTAACACTTTAAACTCTAAATTTTATGTTCCTCTCAAATCATGCAAAGTAAAAACATGTATATGTGGAACAGAAGTTCTTAAAGAAACTCAACAAGACTCACTTGAGAGGATCAAGGGTGCTCTCTCCAACATATGCTACAGCTGCAAAATGCATGACCGCATCAAATGCATTTTGGGAGAATATCTTGTGCACCTGCATATATTCGTCACAGAAATAAGTAGATGGCAAAAAACTAACAACTTAAGTACCATAAGGTAGTCAAGAAAAACTGCAGTATACCACTTTGGCATCCTCCAAGTCAGCATATATGAACTGAAACCTGCCAGGTTCAGGAAATAATTCCTGTAGAATCCTAACAGCACCTAAGTTTCCTCGTGAAAGGTTGTCCTGTCAAATCAGTAAATCATGTTTCCTATGATATCCCATGTATACATTTACACTCAAGAGTTGAATAATTCAAAACTAAAATAAAAGATTTGTCTACAATGATTGCTGAAAAGGACCAATTAACAACATCAAACGGAGAAGTTACCACTATGGTCACTCGGTAAGAATCTTTTAGAAGACGTAATGCTGCATGGGAGCCAATATAGCCAGCACCTCCAGTGACTAAGACATGATTGACACCTGGTTCATGACGAGAGAACTGAAGAGGAGGAAACAGGAGAAACAATCATGGTGAGCAGCAAGTTGAATAATTGTCCAATATTCATAGGATATACTGTCATTGACATGACTTCCTGGAAATATACACATGTTATGAAAATAGAAGTATTGCGAAATTGAGACATGTACATATTTCCTCTTTCTCACTCTAAGGAGGATTTGCATTTTCTGTAGAACTGGAGATTCAAATCCATCATTTGTGCTGATTCAAATGTTACTAACTCAAAAAGACAAAATTGTTAATCCATCATTCTAGACTAAGATTGTTACAAGGTCTCCTACAGTAAAGGTGAAACCAGCTCTATCTCAACAGAGTGGTCTTGCAATATGCAGCGACAAAGGAACTATGACAATCTCGGAGAAGAAACAGCATGATAGTAATTCATATTCCCATACTTCCAAAAACCAAGATAGATACAAAAACTGGATTTAAGTGGCAAGTGCAGGCAATAATACACCACAATTGAGCTTCGAGAAAAATAATGAACCAGTAAACAACAATATAGTTCCAAACATCTATCAACAAAAGGACAGCCTGTTTTTTTCCAGTAAATGACCACCGACCAAAATCAAGAATGGAGCTTTGTTCACCCAAAAATTGGTACAGTTGGAACTTATCACGAGGTCAAGGAAATGTGGATTGATTTAACTTATAGTCCAGAGATTTAGCACGTAAATGTGTTGTTAAATAAGCTTTTTAAGAACAATAATGTAAAGAAACAAATGAATGAAACAGTTAATCTAAGATATCGTTGGTTCAGCTTCAGTTCTGGATATAGCCTTGTACTGTTAGTTCCAAAATCGAGATGCTTGTAGATGTGTTCTTGAAAAGCAAAGACTTAGTAGGCGTTTGGACGTGATTTCATCTTGTGATTTGAAATCATGAGATGAAATCAGCGTTTGGACATGCAATTTCATATCATGATTCACATTTGTAAAAATGTGATAAGAAATCGATGATTGTAATGACATGAAACATCATTATTCTTAGGCGGAATACATCGACAACCACTTAAAGTTGCTAATAAATTTCATTTTGATACACAAACTACGACATGTTCTGATTGAGCACCTACACACATGATAAAGTGTTCATATTTAGACACTTCCGGCTTAAATGTTGGAAAAATTTATGAGCATATTCTCAAGCGTCTATTACGTAGATAAGTTAACCACTTAAAATATATCACCTCCTTTAATTATATGTATTAGCCTCAATAAGCCGTCAAGCCTCAGGTTTGTTCTAATCGAGGCTAATGTGTATAATTAAAGGAGATGTCATATTTATGTGATTAACTTATCTACATAATATGTAGCTTGAGAATACGCTCAAAAGTTCTTTCAAAATTGGAATTAGAAGTATCTGAAAAGGGCCACTTTATCAAGTGTTTAATATGAGTGTCTATATGAAATCCATTGGCAAGTTCAAGGTGCCATAGATGTATTCCACCTTATTCTTATGAAACCACGTCCCTTTCTAGTCCAAGCATAAACACGTAGTTTTTTTTTCCGAAAAGGTAAGGTAAACATATTACCTCTTAGTTGCGAAAAATATTAACATGTGAATAATTGATAATGAAAAGGATCATGGACTTACTAGGGTTAGGGTATTAAAATTAGGGGAGTAGTTGAGCATAAGAATGCATAGTGCAGTCAACATAGCAGCCATAAGAATTTTACCCACAAAATTGTTCTTCTTCTTTGAATCTGCATAATCCATGCCTATAACCAATAAATAAAGTTGTTTAAACACAGTAAAAGATTGTGTTAATCACATACACACTTGACAAAAGAAAAGGAGCATTTAGGAGGTTACCTCACCTGATCTATTAGACCTGGGCTGAGTTCTTGTTCTGACTAAATTTAGCATTAGAGAAGCTCTTCAGTTATAAAATTGCAAATATTTGTATTGGAAGAAATCAAAAGTAAAGCCCCTCCGAATCTCTGTCAACAGATAGGAAAAAAGTATCGTGATGAGTAAAAACTGAAACTTGGACTGGTGAGACATTGTAGTTACAATATATTAAGAAGTGGGGACTATATGGACATAATTATGACATACACTTGAACAAAACGCTAACAATGAAAGGGAAAGTTTCTTATATATCGAACCTAAGAAAGGAAGGGAATGAATTCCTGTTTATAAGATTGTTATATCACAAAAAAGAAATCTTATCAGCAAGCATATAATAAGGGAAAGTAATGCTACCTTTGGAATATTAAAGTGGAGAATAGAGTTTCGACTTTTCATTGCAGGAAGTAAGGAGAAAAATACAATAGAAAGTGAGTACCGACAGTGCATTCTCATCTGAACCAAAACCAGGAGGATCACTATGTTTTTTTTTTAATCGAAATTTTCATTATTATATATAAAAGTAATAGTCCAAGTACAAGGAGGGGGACATGAAACCTTACCTCCGAACCTAAGATGGATGATAACTTAAGAGAGGACTCCTCTCGATACAATGCGATTAAGAAAAAACATAAATGAGGGAAACTCTCCCCTTCCATGTAAATACGAGAAAGGAACCTACACTAGTCCTATTCAACTAAGCTACATTCAGTACATAGCTAAACTGAAGAAGAACAGGTATACGAAACTTCCTATTTGCATGGATCGAGATCGTTCATGTCATCTTTGTCCTTCTTAATCTTTTCATACCGAGTTTGTCCATAAGTCGTGTGATCATCATGCAAAGGTAGTGCATGGTACTACTGATTTGGATATGTAGAAAGTATACCTCATTGATGAAACTTAAGTCGGCTAACTTTTTCAGGGTCGCTCGACTAACGTTTCGAAGTATCCGTTCGAGCTGCAACTTCTTGGGCTCTGCAGGTGCTGGTTCAAGAAATCCAAGATCAGCTGTAAATCCAATACAAGGCTCAAGGTAACAGGACACCTGTACCAAGAGACACACAACAGTGAACAAAAAAGGAAAACTAGTTTCATTTTTGATGGCTGTTGTGTGTGGCTCCAAGTATGGGATGTTGTGTTGCTGGTCTGGATTCTTGTTGTTGTTGTTGTGGCGGTGTGTTTTCATCTGTTGGTGGATGGTCCATCAACCTGTATTCAAGAGAAGGCCCAAGAGTTGTTGAGTGATGTGCATCCCAGTTGCACCAAGAGTCGAGCAAGAAGCCATTTTTCTGTAACTTCTTAATTCCAAAGGTGCTGTGATTCTTGTGGTTGTCTTCTGTATCTTCTGTAATTCCATAACCAATTGCTGGTTCAATTCCTTAATGCACCTCCAGCAACCTGCAGATGAACATAGGAAGGGTCCATCTTGTTGTTGCCAAGGTATAGTGAGTGCACATTGGATGTCTTCATAGTTGCAATCTGGAGTTGTTGGTTGCTGTAGCTTGCTGGTAGTATGGTGTTTCAGTTGAGAAACTGAAACAGGAAAGCAAACCAACTCAAGCAACCAGGTGGGGCTTTGCATCTTCAGTTGATTGAGCCAAATGTGATAGTTGTGGATTGTTGTTGAATTATTCCAGCTACTTGCACAGAATAGCTCCATCCAAAGTGCTGTGATTACCCACTCCACAGCTGTAAGGTGATTTATGAAACCTGCACAAAAACAATCATCCAAAAACAAACTATGTGTAGTTGGATGGTTGTTGTTGGTTAACAAGTGCCTAGGGTGCTGTGAATTGGATTTGCTGTTGTGGTTGTTGTTATTCCACTTGTTGCTGAGAGTTACAGTTCTGGACCCAACCTGCACAAACAAAAGAAAACAAACACACAAACAATAGAGGGGTTCCAAGAGTGTAGTTGTTGTAATGTCATCTGCTTCATTCCAGCTGCACCAAAGTCCAAACAAGAAGCCATCTGTTGCTTCCTGTAGCTTCTGAGTTCCCCATGTGCTGTGATTTGCTGTTTTGTTGGATGTTACTGAGAGCTTCAGTTCATGTTTGTACATAATGGAATCTTGATCAGAAAAGGTGGGTAGCCTGTACTGTCCATTTTGTTGTTCAACTTGTACCCTGCACAAACAAGGAAACAAGAGCAAGAAGAAACTAGCACAAGCTAGCAAAACTTCCAAGAGTGTTCTGTTGTTGGATTCCTCATCTGCTGTATCTCTGAATGTTGTTGCAGTGTTGAAAGGCTCCAAGCCTGAGTGTTGAAGATGCTGGATGCTCAGTATGGAGTTTGAGGTTCTTGTTCTTTGAAACTGTAACTCTAATGGTAAGTTAGTTATTCTATGAAAGCAATAAACAAGGGAGACTCTCCCCTTTACAATGTTTCTAAAATTGGAATTATACATAGATAATGTTATACTACAGAAACTAATAAATGTAAACAAGTCAAGGAAGCTTCTTGATCCTCTTCAGCTTTGTCCTCCTAAAACTTGCCATTCCCATCTTGTCTAGAATGTAATATCCTCTTGCTTCCTTAGGAAGTTGTTGCACATTGTAGAATTGGATGATGTTGTCTACTCTGTGACTGTGTTTGGATAAATTATCTGCAACAAAATTAGCTTCTCTATAGATGTGATTACATTGAAAGTAATCCAACATTTTGATCAGCTCCTGCATATGTATGATGTATTTTTTGATGGTCCAAGGTGCTGTGATCTCTTGTTTTAGCCATTTCACAAGTAACTCAGAATCCACCTCTAAGATAACCCTGCTGTAACCATGTTGAATGCACCAAGTAAGGCCTATTAGGGCAGCCTGCACCTCAGCTTGGTTGTTAGAACCAAATCCAAGTGGTGCAGCAAAGGCATAAATGAGTTCTCCTTTATTGTCTCTCAGGATGCCCCCAGCTCCAGTTCTTCCAGGATTCTCCAAAGCACTTCCATCAGTGTTAAGCTTAACCAAGCTGTAAGCAGGCTTGTGCCAAATAACTTGGATGATCTTTAGTTCATGGCTGCATCTTTCCACCATACTTATAAGCTCCTTCCAATCACTTGGCCAACTAATGTAAGGAAAGGCTGTGAAGAGTAGCATATGAAGGTCTTTGATGATTGAAAACTTCACTCTAGTACTACTAGATTTTTTGCCCCCATATTTGCAAGAACATCTATTCTTCCATAGGTTCCAACAAATAAATATAGGTGTAGCTTGTAGTAAAAGTTTATGGACCTCATTATTTGGTTTAGTCAGCCGCCATTTCATCAACTTGCTTCTTATGGGGCTACTGCTATGATGTATGCCCCAACAATCAGAAAAAGACTTCCATATGTGGCTAGCAAAGTCTCCAGAAAGAAAAATGTGATTTATATCGTCCCATCCTGGCCTGTAACAACAACAACATTGTGCAGGGGCATGGCCAAAGTGTTCAATACAATCGTTTGTAGGCAATTTGCTTCTGAGAATTCTCCATACAAGAAAAGATATCCTGAAAGGAATATTTTTATGCCAAATATTTTTGTCAGTCATAGTTTTTTTTTTTTTTCTGATTTGGTTCCAAGCTGAAGCACAAGTAAAATTTCCAGTAGAGGTCAACTTCCAGCAAGCTGCCTCTGGGATATCAGGTTGATATTTAAAGGAATAGTTGAGGATCTTGTGTATCAGGTGCTGTGGTGCAAGCTGTCTCACTTTCTCTTCTTCCCAATTTCCATCAACCAAGAACTGAGGAACAGTGATATTGTTGAGTCTAGGTAGATAGTCATTGTGATTAGCTACAGGCATTAATTATGTGTATTAATACTATCTTATTTGGTACATTTTTTTATTGCATGTATAACTAATGTTCTATTGTGTATTAAGACTTGCATTACTAATACCATTGATTTCTAGGTATTAGTAGTGAAAGGGGATTTAATGCTTGCATTATTATGGTTAAAAACACAATTATCCCTCAAAATCTCTTTTACATCTTTTCCATCATAATTGTTGAGGATATTCTTATAAATAAATATTTTTATGCAATGTATGTTATTTTTTAATCCAAAAAGGTTCAAAAATGCCCTTAATGTATTAGAAATGGTTCAGAAATGCCCTCCTTCGACCTATTGAATCAAAAATGTTCTTAACGTATAGAAATGATTCAAAAATGCTCCCTTCCACCTATTGGATCAAAAATGCCCTTAACCTATTAGAAATTGTTCAAATTTATCCTCCTTCTACCTAAAAATATATTTATCGACTATTAAATACTATTTAATATGCCTGTATTTCGTACAATCTTTATATATTTGTTATTGATTTTGATTTAATAGTATATCAGTTCATTTTTTCACTTTTTAAATTATTAACTATAATAACTTATACTCCATTTGCTTCAATTTTATAAAACTATTTTAACTTGGCACGGAGTTCAAAAAATAAAGATTTTTTAAATTTGTGGTCTAAAATAAAAGATATGTCAAATGTACAAAATTGATATTTAATCTTATGGTATTAAACATGTCATGAGAAAAGTTGAAATTAAAAAGTTATTAAAAAAATGTTATTTTTGAAATGGAATGAAAAGGAAAGTAGGTCAAGCAAATTGATATAGAGGGTAACTTTTATTTCGTTTGTTTCAATTTATGCATTGTATTTTGACTTACATAGAATTTTTTTAAAAAAAATATTTAAAATTTGTGATCTAAAATAAGAGCATGTTTGTATTGATTTATTTTAGGTGCTTCTGAGAGATGAATTTATATAAAAAAAAAAATTACTTCTCCAAAGAAGTGAGATCTATTTATATGTATACATATGTATAGTAATTTCTTAATCAATATTATGACTTTAGATTATGAAAATAGTACTTTCCTTTGTTTCAATTTATGTGGTAATTCTTTTCTTTTAGTTTATTTCTAAAAAAGGCTATT
The DNA here is from genome assembly GCF_947179165.1 of Solanum dulcamara. Classification (NCBI taxonomy): domain Eukaryota; kingdom Viridiplantae; phylum Streptophyta; class Magnoliopsida; order Solanales; family Solanaceae; genus Solanum; species Solanum dulcamara. The sequence continues at coordinate 24,171,546 of NC_077247.1, read as the reverse complement.
TTTTATAATTGAAAATAATTTAACTTTAAAAATTTTATTTATCTTTAATAAAATGATTTATAATCACACAAGAAATCAAGTCATTTGGATAAGGCATAAAATAACACCTAAACTGTGATAAAATTGTCAATTACATATCTAAGCTTTGTGGGGGGTCGTATCACCCCAAACTTTTTATTTTTTGTATATTTACTTCATTTTCTAATTAGGTGGTTAGAAAACAAGCTAAAACATATCATGTGCGTAAATACGCCTGTACTAGACAAAAAAAGAGGGGTTTTAGTGTTTTATTTCATTTAATTCCTTTAAATCCAAATTTATGTGACCTTATCGTCTATCAAATTTCAATCTCTTTATGGTTGGTTAAATTTTCACTTTATTATCTCTAGCAGATATTTTACTGGAACGTAAATATTTTGTTTTTTTTGTAGCTGATAATATTCTTTGCATCTAATATGCACTATTATGCACAAGGGACGTGGAATATATTAGAGTCTTAACTTTGTTTTATGTTGTGTTTGAAGACCTAGATTTGAGAAGAATCAAATTAACTAAGCCATTAATATTCCTCTTTTTTGGCCTAATATATGTACGTAAGCACGTAGTATACTTTAATTTATTTTCTTCATCGGAGTGAATGAGGTAAATAATATGAAAAAGATAATTCGGGATGGGATCCTTGCATTGTATAAGAGGTAAATAATACGAAAAAATAAGTTTAACGAGCATGATAGGACCCTCATATAATAGGTGTGTATTGATAATTTCATAGTCGTTTTAAGTGTGTTTCTATGTCTTATTATCCCATATAAATTTTAAATTTTTTCCTTTATTAAGTTTTATGAAGAAGGATCAAAATGTCATTAGACTATGCAAAAATTGAATAAAAATGTTATTCTTTAATAGTTTGATGCAAAATCCTTATTATTACTTAATTGGGTCAAAAAGTCATTTTTCCTAATAAATATATTGTTTTTTTCTTTTTAAACACATATTTTACATGATAAAAAATGTTTTTCTTTTATTAATTTCTTTAACTAATAAAAAAGTAGTAAGTACTCTTTTTCCCTTGTTTATATCGTTTTATTAATTAAAATAGAATAACCTCATGGATTTTTTAATTGATAATCTATGTCCATAACTTCATCCTAAATTTTCATTTAGATAATATTAAAAAAATCTAATAAAATATAAAAAAACTTCTTTGAATTAAAGTACGATAAATATTTGCTAATATATTCATTGATTTCAATGTTAAAATGAATAAAGGTCAACAATAATTCATTGATAATATTTCAAAAATATTTTGTTATTTGAAGCGATGTGATAATTTTTCGTTTTTTATGGTATTATGATTATTGCATCTTAACTATAAAATCAAAAATTAGAATAACAAATGTTTATCCTTCTTCAATTAAAAAAATACCGAGATATCAAAAAAAAATTATTAAATTTTTTTATCATTATCTAATTGAAAATCAATGATATATATATTGAAAGAGTAGATTTATATGATAAATGGGGCAACTCTTTATACATCATAAATCATTAATAATGGTTTATTATACAGTATTTTTTGAAAAATAAACTTTAATTACCATCTTAAAGATAGTTAAGTTAAATAAAGATTTGCAAGAAGAAATTCTTGAAAAAGTCATTGATGATATTGTTAAAGACGATAAGTCTATTCATAATTATGAATATGTAGATTGCAGAGACGATATGTTAGATTATCATTTCTCTGAATAATAAATACTCCCTCCATTTTATATTAAATGAATTTGTGAGGTAATATACACATATTAAGAAAAACATTCAAGGACATAATTTGATCCATACTTTTCACTATTGCCTTTTGTAAAATCATAAATATAACTTTGTAAGTAGTGTGATTTTATCTCCTAGAAAATATAAAACTTTAATAAATGAAAGGGCAAATATGAAAAAAGTTTCAAACATCTATCTTGAACTTTCAAAAATTCAATTATTTTGAACAATGAAAAATTTCTCAAAAATTCACTTAATGTGGAATAGAGGGAGTAACCGTTTAGTTATGTATTCCACACTTATTCTGCATTTATTATCCTGTTTGCTTAAAATTTTAAGTTTAAGTATACAGCACCAACTTATTGATAATATATATATATATATATATATATATATATATATATCAAACAAAAGTACATGAGATCATTCTATTGAATTGGTAAACAAATTTATTACCCTGTCATTCACATTTATGTTATCTATCTACATACACTTTTGCCCTTACTTCACACCGAATTTAAATTCAAATAAAATTATTTCATATTAAATATGTTATTTTTTATTTTAGTTTATTTATCTGATTTTAACTTTACATAAGTTTAAGAAAATAAATATTTTTTTTGAATATTATAATACTAAATTAAAATTATATAAAATAGACCAAAACATCTTTTAATCTTGCAATATTAAACATGTCACATATAGGGACAAATCTAAGACGTGGTGAGAGAGTTTATCCAAACCCCCTCGACAAAATATTACACCATATATATATATATAAAACACACCTAAATTATCTCTCTTTTTTGAATTTCATACTTAAACTATTGGGAGTGTAAGTTTCATACCTAAACTATCATTTCTTAGTTTGAGAAATACACCTCTCTCTTTTATTCCACTCTCACCATGGTGTGTGTGCTACACTCTCTCTTTCATTTTAAAAAAATTGTCACATCACGCTCCACATAGACAAAATATTTTACCTAGACAAAAATTAAATAAATTCTTAGAATTAGTTAAAATTAAATATTAAAGTATTACTATCCCACCCTCAAAAAACAAATATAAAATAAAGTTCAAACCCATCAGTGACCACCTAAAGTTGACACCAAATTTCACTTAGACACCTTAACTAAACTTTGTTCATTTTAGATACCTCATGTCATGCCTCGTTGTGTCATTTTGGCACTTTTCGCTGACTAAGCTTAGCACGTGCGTTGCACGAATTTTGAGTGTGTGAGAGACTTTTTTGTTTACAAATTTTTTTTTCCTTCTTCTTCATCACTCTTTCTCCCTTCCATCTTCTCCACCTTCCACCACTCTTCATCACCACATAATGTTTTAAAAAATTCAACAAATTTTACTAGGTTAAATTCTTTGATTCTTTCATCTTCTTTGAAAATCAAATTTACATCTTACTTCATTTTATGAAACAAAACTGATTTCAAGGATACAAAAAAAGAAATCAACTTCTTTCAAATGAAAAAAGTGATTTATATTTTTACCTTCTCCATTGAAATTAAAAAATAAAACTGATTTCAAGGGAACAAAAAAAGAAATAAAGTACCTCCACTTGAAAAAAATATTAAAAAATCTCTTTTACACATCCATCATTATAAATCCCAATCAAAGCAACATAAGAAATCAACTTATTTCAAATGTCATACAAAAACTTCTCAATTTGATAGAATTTAATTTATTCTTTCAATTTATTTTATTTTGTGAACTAACCCTTGTTCTTGCCTTTTGGGTAGAGAAGAACAGACGAGAAGGGAAAGAGGGCATAAGAAGAAGAAAAGGGGTGGGACCATGAGATATGGTATTTGATCTGAAGGGAAAAAATAAAATAAAAGTGAGTTTGTTTTATTTATTTTTTAAAAAATCCACGTGTCACATATTGATTCGTTTATTTTTCCACATAGGAGGCGTTTGAATCTACGCGCTTAGGCTGATTTTGAAAATATAAAAAAATATGTCAAAATAACACAGCGGGATTTGACATAGGGTGTCTAAAATGAACAAAGTCTATGTTATGTCGAAAAAAGACGATTTAAAATTAATTTAAACTTTTAGAGAAAAAATCAATTTTAGAAAAGAAGAGTCACCACTTAATTTTCTTAAAGAAATTAAGAAAACTTAATTTAAAAGACCTTAACAGATTTAAGTCTTAAAAATTTAGAAAAAAAGGTACGAGGTTCTTATTTCCACTTTGAGAAATTGTTAAGTATTCAAAGTGGCTGCTAACGTGCGGTTATCTGATGATTTAAAAAATTATTTAACTAACTTTTGAAAATATTAATTTAAAAGGAAACGAAGACTTTAAAATTATTTTTTAGAAAAAATGATCAAACTTAAACATTGAAAATAATATACATGTATATAAAAAAAGTAAAAGTTTATCAAATGATTAAGTAAAGGTAGAAAATCATTTAGATAAACAATAAATAACACATGAAAATATGGCTCGACACTTAGTTTCTGTACGCTTGGATTAAGTTTTTGGGCCATCTGTGTTTTGAATCTTAAACACAATTTCACTGTATATCACAACTGTATATACATTGTATATCACATGTTTGTTCCCTATATCTATTATATATCACTATATATCAGACTGTATATACACCATATATCAGTGTATACACCATTATTTTCTTACATATCAAACTATATAGATACTGTATATCAGTGTATACGACACTGTTTTCCACCTGTATTCCGTGTATACAGCCCAATATCAATATTCCATGAATATTAGCTTTCTTTCCATGTATCAACTTTACAGCAATTTGAGTAAAATGATGGAAGACTCAAAACTCAATAATATGCAAGGATGAATTCCAAAGATGGACTCGAATCGATATCACATGCACCAAAATAAAATTATATAAGCATCTACTCATTTTAAGCTAAATCAAAGAATATATCATGATATGTTAAGGTAACAAATTGATGGGCATCCTAGAGGTGACTAACAACATATATTATATGTAGACAAAGAAAATAAAAGAAGAAGTATATTCAAGTAACTAAAGGACACATAATTAATATATACGCTATACTAACTCAAATTTTAAAGAAATAATTAAATCAACTAGGCAATGAAAGTTCTAACTAAATACGTATTTTTATTATCTAAATCATGTTTAAAAGAAGAAATTGAAAACATGAAAATCTATATTGTCAAAGAAAACTACTTGGAAAAATAATGAACAAAACTAAGTGTTTTCATAAAATAATCTTAACACATGCTAGCTAATTAATCCTAACACATGCAAACTATAAGAAATTTATATCATTAATCTAACTATTCTTAATACATGCTAAAAAAAGACTACGAATCAACTAAGTATAAAACATGAAATAATTAAATAAAATAAAGTTGAGAAAAGATTTTTCCTCTTTTCGGGCAGCGAGACTGAAGACGACGAGCGGAAGACGACTTCACCACCATCCAAGAGCTTGACGGAACTCCAATACACACAAAAAAAATAATTTAGACTCGAACCTTCGTGGGTTCGGCGTTATAAGAATTCCGTTCTTAGCCTAAATTTCGACTTCAATTTCCTATTTTTCTTAAAGAAAAATATTGATTGAAAGCTAAGTTTTTTCACAACTTTTAGGTTGGGGACAAGAGTCCAAAATCCTAGCCAAATTAAAAAAATTTCTAACTTTGGAGTGGCTAAACAACCTCCCATTTCTTCTTCCTTCTTAATGAGTATATGAGCCTTTATATAGGCTCAAAAAAACCCCAAATCCCTCAAGGATTTTCGATGTGGGAGATTGATTTTTTATTTATTTAGAAAAAACAGAAAAATTCAAGTATACAAACTGTAATTAAACTAACCTAACTAACATTGTATTTAGTTAAAAATAAATTTTTTTGAGATAATTTTTCAAATAACCACATAAATAGTAATCAAAGATATAGTTATATAGAAATATGCATATTATACTAAAAATTATAAAAAGATAAAAATAGTTAAGAATAGCATGAAAATATCTTTGTTTTTATAAAATCTAATTATTTAAAAAATGTTCGAAATTCAAAGAAATTCGATAGCTAATTTGCTTTGTGGAGGGTCAAAATTGGGTGTCAACAGCCTAGTTGAGGCGTCTAAGTGAAAGTTGGTGCCAACTTTGGGGGGACACCGATGAGTTTGGCCTAAAATAAAATATAAAATATTTTTATTACTTCACTCCACCACTTTTTCTCACCATACTCCCCCCCAATTTTTTTTGTTTTTTTTTTTATTTTATAAATTTCTTTTATAAAAGTTTTTTTAAAAAAATTCTTACTTCATCTTCCTCTCCCTTTTCAAATAATAATTTAGATATTTTTATATATATATATTTTTTAAAATTCTATCCCGCCACACCTAACCCTCCGCTTCCAATTTTTTTCTAGTTTTGTGTTAGATACATAAACATGAGTGAGAAAAATATTTTACATTTTTTTTTTGGGATAGAAATACTTTAGTTTTAACTTTTAACTAATATTAATAGTTTATTTAATTTTTATCAATATAGAATATTTTAGCCATGTGGCAAAAAAAATTAAAAAAATAGAGAGTAGAGAGAATGTATCACACATACCACTGGAGTGTTTCTCAAACTGAAAAGTGATAGTTTAGGTATGAAATCCACACTACCAATAGTTTAGGTATGAAACATAAAAAAGAGGGATAGTTTAGGTGTGTTTTTGATATATATATATATATATATATATATATATATATATATATATATATATATATATATATATATATAATTCGCTTTCAATTATCCAATTGTCTTGTGCATTTCTTTTTTTCTTCTTTTTTAATATCTTATTCTTAATTAGGATATTAGAGACTAAAACTTGAAATGAATTTACATGTTCATATTCTTTTAACTTGTTTTATTATCTTTGGGGTTGGGGGTGGAGGGATAGGAAAACATATTATTTTCATTCTTTTGTTCTGAATTTTGGGTACACACGAAAAAAATTCAGTATATGTACATATACTTAATTGAATCATCTTCTATTGAACTAATTATTTCTATATGAATGTCGTCGTTATTTTCCTCCCCCCACCCCCACCACAATATTTTGTAATCAATTGAAAAAAAATAAATTTAACAGAGAGGGACCTGAAATGCCCTTGAACTATGAGATATGGTACAATAATGCCATCCATCCACATTATGAGTGTGGTGGGCCATTAGAAATAGAAAAAACTACCTAAATACACACCTAATTTTACTATATTCTCTAATATTCTCTACCATTTGAAAAAATTTCAAAAATCAGTCTTTTCTTCTTTCTCTCTCTAACGTCCGGATACATTACCCTCCCTATTCTCACTTCGCTTTTAATTATTGTAAATTCAAGCCCATGTATCAACGTTTGATTTTTTGAATCACAATCGTGTCATTCTAGTCTTCTTCATCAATTTTCAATTTCTAAAAAAGGTAGGAGAATTTCTTCATCTCTATTTTTGCTTTTTCTTCTCCAGATTTTGAACAAAGTTTTTTTTTAAAATTTTGTGCTCTTCATCTTTAACTTCTAATACATATGGATTTTCATCCATCTTTTAGTATTGGTCTTATCTAATTAATTCCACAATAAGAAAAACTTGTTACTCCTGATTCTGATTCGTTTATTAGTGATGGTTATGATGAAAATAGATCCAAACACGCAACGATCCTTTAGTGATGAAGAAATTGCGTGAGGAGTATTTAGGGAAGGATCCTAGTTGTAATGACCCTCCATGTCATTTTCTTTATTTTCCGATCTTTTCAGCGTTTAGAGCTTTTCTGTAGCAACCTCAAGTCATTTATGACTTGCTGGAACTAAAAGTTCCGTTGCATGGTTGTTCATTTGATTTCTTATGCCAGTTTCTGTGATTTGGAGCTCTTAGAGTTTGAATAGTTGACTTCGATCGAAACTACAGGAAAACAACCTCAAAATGGAATTCTAAGGGTTCAATCAACTTTGGAAGGGTCATTTTGGGCTAGTGGTATGGTTATCTCGCTTCTTGAAGCTTTCAGTGCGAGTTTGAACCATTAAGTGTTTTAGCCTTTAAGTTTTGACCTAAGTTTGACCTTGGTCAATATTCTTGAAAAACATGTTCAGATGAAAAATTTATCAGTGCGGTCAACTCCGAAATATCGAGTTTGGTCTAAAACAACCTTTCATGAGCTTCTCGAGCTTTTTGGTTTAATCCTAAGGCCTCTTGTAGAAATGGCCAAACATAATGTTTGGCCGTGGGACCCATTTTTCATCAAGATGACCTCAGATAAAAATTTTGACTATGCCATTGATCCTAAAATATTGAATTTGGTACGGTAGCATAGTTCATTTGCGCACACGGGGTTTCGAAGTAATCTCGAACACCCTACCGGAGATTCTTGAGTTGAGCAAACCAGCTGATATACATCAGCTGGTGCAACCATCTTTTGGCCTTCACATTCGCAGGCCCTGAGGGTCACGATCGCGAAGCCTTGTCACCCAGACCTTCGTATTCACGAGGGTTATGGCCGGGATTGCAAAGCTCTGGTATGCTGTCCTCCAAGATCGCAAGGCTCCCTACGGAAGCCACGATCACGAGCCTTGGGCTCTACAATTGCTATGGCTTGTTTGGACTAGTCTTTTAAATAAGATTAGTTGTGAATCAACCCCACCCTAGTGTTTTTGCAATTTCTTGAGCTTGGGACCTCTATTTGAAGCATTTCAAGTGGTGAGTGTTCGTGTGGATCAAGGCTACGTATTTGAGTGTTTGGAGAGCTTCAAAAAGAGTTGTAGTGAGGTAATTTAGTTCCCAAAGGGACTGCACTCCCTCCTTCTTTTCTTTAATGGTGATTTAAATACATGGTCTAATTTTGGATTATTTTGAGCCCCGAATTGTGTCCTATTTTGGGATACAAGTTTGGGAAGATAAAACAAACCTTTTCACAGAGTCAATTTTGGGATTTTGGTGCGGATCCCATAATTCTATTTTAGATTTGATTTAGGGCCTATCTCCAATTAATGAGATTTTGGTCTCAAAACATCCGTATTGACATCATGATTAATATTTTATTAGTGTGGAGGCAATTAGAGGTAATTCAAAGATTGAAAGCTTTAGATTGGTGGATTTGGAGTGCGCTTGATCGACTTCGAGGTAGGTTACAGTCTTCCACTTTGAATGAGCTTTATTAGGTACTATTTAGTATGAATTACATGTGATTTAGGTTGATGCTTGCTGAGAATAGGGTTTGCCTCCTTGCATTCCATTTTCTTGGTTCCTGATTGAGCCTTAGACTAGAGTAGTATCTTGAAATCCTTAGTTTAAGGTATGGGCCTTGTTTGTGGTATTGACTTAGCATTATTATCCTTTTTAGTATTGATATTGATGACCTTAGGCTAGGTTTGAGCCTTAGATTTTTTTTTCATGTGCTTTATTGCCCTTATAGCTAGCGTAGCTTCTGGTAGGGCTTGTTCAAATAGTATACCTTGTGCTAGTGCCTGAGACCTCAATGGATCATCGTAGTCGTAGGTTTGGCTTAGCTTTGCTCGATTATGAGATGAAATGGCATGTTTGGGATAAGATGTTGATCCTAGAGTTATTTCTCTCCCTACGTGATTCTAAGTCATTCTTGATTACTTTACGCTATGTTTAACTGTAAGCTTGTGATACCTTATTGACTAGTGTTATATTATTGGGCCCGAGGCCATGTTTGAGGAACGATTGGATTCTAAGTTAGTTTCATTTGTCTTGGTAGTGCGGTAGTGTGGTAATATTTGGTATTACATTTATGATTGTGTGTACCTTATTTGGATACTAGTGATGGCATGCTTTGCATTAATTGAGCATTTTCACGTGTTTTGTGGTACGATCCCGGTTCATTCATTAGATTTTCACTACTATTTTGAGAAGGCACATTCTCATACTTTTACTATTTTTGAATTGGTTTAACGGGAGTTATATGACCTGGATCACTTGGATACACTAGTTTTTGAGACTTATGAGGCATCGAGGACGTACTCCTTTTCTACTAGCATAGAGGTATTTGGGATGCACTCATCATTTACTTGACTATCTGGTGCAGCTTGCACTCAGCCTTTACTTGATTATCCGACACGGCATCACCTTTTTCTACATCACCTTGTCTATTAACTCTTTGGTACCATGATGGAGATATTATATGTTATATCTAAGACCTGATTTGGACCTAGTCAGCATATACAAACTTCTTGCATCCCCTATGGGCCTTTTTAGCCGTGAGTACCACTGTATCGAATAAGGGAGCTATATGGGTCCTACCTGGCAGGATGAGGGCCGAGGTGGTTTTATACACTTGATTGTTGATGATTTTTGAGAGCCACCGATGCTGCTATCGGTTTTTACTACAAACTTGCATTCATACACATCACCTATCACCAATATACTTATTGTCTGTTTGGTCTCCTAATTTGTAGAGGCTGGGTTATGTTTGTTATTATTTGTATCTTTTGGGGGTATACGCATCTGATCGATAATTATTTGATTAAAATTGTGTTTATCTGATGTTGCAATTGTAGTTGGCTATTAGGGCGTGATAGTCTGGACTTCTTGTTGTTACTTCTAGATTAGTCCTTAGGTGATTATATGGTTAGCGGTGATCATTGACATTCTATTCTTGATTAGTTTATTTCTATAGTACTTCCTTGTTGCAAACAGGTTGTTCGCTTGCCCTTTCAGGTATGTTCCTAAACTCTATTTCCTTTCTCCTAGGATCCTATTATTCCTTCTTATTTCGTGTTCTATCTTGTACTATTTTCTGTGTAGTTACTTGTATTGTACTCACCTTATCAATATGTTGTTTATACTTGCTTTATCTGTAGAGATCAATTTATCTATGCCTACTGAGTACCATTCGTTTGATACTCATACTACATTTTTACACCTTGCAAATCATAATAGGGGTTATCACTGGTGATTGGACTTTGTGTGGAACAACTTATATTCGGAGATTTGGTGAAATCCTAGCATACGGAGTTGTCGATTTCCATCTATTTTGAGCCAGGACTAGTATTTATTTGATTTTGAATACTTTCTATTTCTATATTTGTATTGGTAAAAACTTTGTACCCATTCTTTTGTCAAGATGCTTGATTACTGGCTGATGTCAGGTCTTGGGAGTGGTGTCTTGTGTTTTGTATTCATTCAGTTATTCCCCTCTTTATCATTTTCTTCTACTTCATTTGTTTATCTTCTGCTTGTCAGCCCGTTGCTTCTGATTCTGGGCTATGGGTTAGGCTTACCTACTGGTGGGTTGGAGTAGGTGCCATCATGACTGAGAATTCAAGTCGTGACACTGGTGCAAGTTCAAAATCTCCAGTTGCAAAAGCCCCCCAAAAGGGGAGAAAATAGTTGAAGGTGTTACAACACGCCCTTCTCTACCCAAGGTTTGGATTTCTAATATATCTAATGTTTTTTTATTCTTAATTCTATGTATAATCCTTACATTTCAATAATAATGTACATTATAACCTTATAATGTGCAATATATCGTATTTAAATAACATTTTTGATACATAACCCTAATTCATTAAGTCAAATTTTATTATGTATCTTGTTCATGGTTGTTTTTTTGATACATAAGTTATTATGTATAATGTTCAATGTTTTGTTCATAAAGTTGTTGTATTTGGTATGGGTGGTTGAATGCCTTTTTCAGAATTTCATTGAATGTATCTCATATCATGATACATAACTTTTATGTGTATCACATTCATGGTTTAGTTCATAATACCATGTGTACCAACACTATTACAAGTCTTGACGATGTGTTGTCCTAGATTCCCCTTCCCATCAAATTGCTGCAACTTTGACGGTTGATATCCAATTGGCATTGGTAAGCCTTCAATTCACTTAGAATAAGGCTTTGAGTATCTTAAAGAATTTTGTGATGGACCACCATATTGAGCTTTGATAGTGTTTGCAATCATATCTTGTAGTTGTTGAATCATTAGAGTAGCCATTGAAGTAGATTTCATTGATATTCAACTAGCTTGGTGGGAGGTTCAATATTAATTTTTTCTTGCGGTGCTAGGTTGTGATTTGACTCTCAAAGGCAATAGAGATCTAATTTTCTCTTAAGTTGCGCAATTTGAAGATCTTTATCTTTAATAGATTTCTTTAATGCATCAATGGTTTGCGTCATCACAACAAGTTGTTCATCGACGTTGACTACATCAGTCATCTTGATGTTGACCTTTGCTGAGGTAAATGAATCTGTCGAATCTATAAAATTCTCATAATTGAATCCAATTTGAGAGATTCTATCTGATGGAAAGAAATGGATTTCCCCTAGAAGCCGTAGTATGAGAGTTGCCTCTCTCCAAATAAATGTAGAACTCTGATTTATTCATGTCGCTATCTTTGAGATTTTCCTTGCTTGAAGTATCATTGATTTCTTTGAAGTCCATTGCAACAGTTGAATTCATAGTTCTTAGATTTGTAGGAGGAAGAGATGAAGAGCAGAATTGGTCCCATAGGGCATATCCAACTTTGTTCTCAATATATTTTCGTAGTACTAAAAATTAACTGCAATCAAAATAAATAAAATAAAAAGTAATTTTATTAATGAATATTTGTGAGTACAATTTCATTATTCTGTTGATTCTTCTCTCCTAATATATTTTCTTAATTCGAGGGCCGACAGTAGTGTATTTCTCAAATGTAGGATGATGTAGACTTCCTTAAGATGTGTCTGATCTCCAAAAACTTTGGGGAGCACTTTATCCTTTCAAGTCAATTTTTGGGAAGAACTCTATTGACCACTCCATTGAAGAACTATGTAGTTGATGTTGTAGCTTTTCTCCAATGCTTGCAGAATGTCCTCAGAAAATTATGTATCCCTCCTATTTATAGTTGTAGAAGGGAGGCAGTCTAAGTGTGAATGGACACTTTTGCCTTCTTCTGATTGGTTATTGTAAGTCTTCAAGCTTATCATAAATACTATATGATAAGGTTGCTTTTTGATTGGTTGTTGAATTTTGACCAAGATTGCCACATTATTTGAACACATGGTATCTTTTTGTTGATCTTGAACTTGACCGGGATACCAAGTCACCTTGACACGTGGCATGAGTTTGAGCCTCAAAGATGAAATGAACCTCGGACTTGAGTTTAATAAATAAAGTAGACTTATTTATAAATTGTGTAGTCCAAATTAATTATTCAACCCAAAAATATGAATTTACTCTAAATTTGGTATGAATTAAATCCAATAAAATTTATGCGTCTACAATCGGTATGTATCCAACATTTCGCAAGTCTTTAATGCATTTCAATGGATCCATATGAAGTATCCACACTAGTGTCATACCCAATCAATACAAGTATATCAAGGCAAAACGAAGAGTCCCTATAGCATATTTTCATCTGTAAATAGCATATCGGAATACCAATTTAACTAATTTTCCATTCAAGAAAAATATACCATGCAAGAATGGACATACTTGAGTTAAGCCCATGAAGTAATGCAAATAAATCCATCGTCAAGCACAAAGGAAATGGTAAAATTCCTTTCACTAATGCATTTGGAAGTTGTAACTAAGATTGGCTGGTACAAGGAAGATGCATCTGGACATCAATCTCATGTTTGATATGTCCCGGATTCGCTCTCCAACTAGAACTTATAACAACATTACTCAATATCCTATCTAGGGGAAAGGGGTATTATCCCCCACATGGTATAATAAATGCCTACCAATCACATTGTTCATGTTCTTCTTCCCTCTTTCTCTTGTTTGTTCCCTCTTCACTTAATTAGCTTCTGACTCCCTATAGATCCCTACTCATGCCAGCACCCTCATCCCCTACTTTAACTTCTTTCTCCCTCTACTGTGATCTTCCTAGTCTAGACCACTATTCTCCCTCCCTCTTCCCATCCCTAGTAACCATTGATTTAGGAATTCATAAGTAAAAGTTTGTTATGCTACTCACAATGGCATGTGGACAATCATTTTCAAATCAAGCGATCACTATGGGGTTATTTTTGAAGAGTGAAACTAGCGATGATGGGTAAATTCATGATCAATAGGCCAGAGCTTGAAAAGATGTGCTCCAATTTGCTGAGAAAGTCACAATAAGAGGTAAAGTTAAGATTGGAGCTTACGATTTCCACATTGTGCTTTTAGATTTTTCCAATGAGGAAGATTTTAAAAATGTTTAGTATATGTGATCTGTTGAAATCCAGGATCAAGTGATATGTCTAGAAAAATGCACTTCGAATTTCAGACCCAATGAGGACTTTCCTATAGTCCCTATTTGGGTGCTTTTGATGGACCTACCATTCCACTATCATATATGGAATACACAAAACAAATGGTAGGACCACTTGGTACACATTTAACCACGTATATTGCCACAAACCTTAAAATGCGACCAAGTATGGCAAACGTAAGGGCTAAAGTCGATCTTAGTAAACCTAAAATTGATTATGTTTTTGTGGGCTCTGAAGATGAATCATGTCCTCTCAAAGGATTTTCTTAGAAGTTGGAATAGGAAAGTGTGCCTAAATTTGTAGACATTGCAAAATATTGGGGCACTTAACAAATCAATGATGAAAGTTGGAACAGAATAGGGTAGAGAAAAAGGTTGCTACTGGAAAGAATGCTATAGTTACTGATCAAGCTGAGGTAAATATTACTAAGGAAAAAAAGGATGGATGATGACAACAAATGTAAGGATAAAAATAATCAGATCGGGACAGATGCTTTCAACAAAGATATTCCTTCTAAAGAGGCTAACAAAAATGATATGGGTAAGAAAGGGGATCAACATAATATGAATGTTCATATGCAACAGTATACCAAAAAGAATGACCAAAAGGCTGATAAAAAAGGGGAAAGAAAAAGAAAGAGAAAGATCACAGAGGATACTGAGAATGGAAATTCTCTCAAGGACAGGGTGATTAATATTTTAAAGAAGAAGAAGAAGAAGATGGCCCCAAAAAGAGGACTGACATCAAGATTTGGGGTTGAAAAGGGGAATGAACAGACGTGTATTGATTTAGAGAAACCAGTTAATGAAGCAATGAAGCAACAAAACGATGATGATATAATCACTCAACATGGGAATGATATTAAACTAGATGGAATTGATGATAAAGTTATCAGTTTCAAAAAAAGAGAAAGATGTGAATGATGATTAAGTTACCAGTTTCAAAAAAATAAGAAAGTTGTGATACAAAACAACAAAATCTATAGATCAATTATTGCTAAGAGGGGGTGATATTAGCCTAGTGGTGGATCTAAATGACAATGTGATTGACACTTACAGTTCTCAGGAAGTGGTGGGCAATATTGTCGATGAGAATATAGAAGTCAACAATAAAGAAATATGGGAGGAAAATGAGACTGTTGGAATGCAATATTCTGAAACTGTTGCACAACAACACCTAAATGAGGTGTGTGATAGAAATGTCTTTCCTTTTAAGAGATGTAGAAGAAGACATAAAAGAGGCAATAAAGTGGGCAAATACAACAGGAAAAAATCTAATCATTGTGGAGGGAACATAAACAAAACCATTATTCTTTGATTGTTTCTTAATGATTAGTGCAATTATATGGAACATAAGATGGGTGAGATCAAGAAATCCATTCATAGACATAAAATAATAAAAAATAAATAAAAATTGGTCATGGTTGCTATCTCAGAGTCAACGGTAAATAAGAACAAGCTTGAAGTTTATGGAAGGTTTTTGGGCTTCAACCACTACATATTAATATAAATGGGTAGATTTGGTATTTTTGGAGCGAAATTTTGATACCCCCAAATTACACCTCCCTAAAGAAGTATAAAGTGGTTATTGATCAAATATAGAATCTAACGAAGGTTAAGGTCGATCCCACGAGGAATATGGTTTAGACTTAGGTTAATCGATTATTATTTGTGTTCGTAATTAATTATTTCCTTAAAGAGGGGGTTTTTGTATAAAATAATTAATCAATTCAATCACAAGTATAAAGTAATAAAGTAATAGTTTAATATGATTTAATTCGATAAAAGACAAAACTAGGGTGTATGTGTTCCCCACGAATTGTTAACTATGTAGAACCTTTTAATAGTAATCCTTTTCTAGTGTGTAACATGCAGAATCAGTAAGTTAATTTCACCTAGGTACTTGATCCGACAAATAAGTGTATATCACCACACAACTTGATCCGTCTATGGATGTATGCTTTACTAACCCTTACAAGTAATCCTAGGTTAACTATCCTTTGATCCGTTTAAGCTATTAGATGAAGGTTGATAGCCTCAAATCTCATTGTTAATCCTTTTTTCCATCCGTTACCTCCTTGATCAGGCAAGTAAGGATAAGGCAAGTTCTAACGTGTGTCCTCGTTAAAAAGTAATAAAATCGAAAGAAAAAATAATACATGCATGCACACTATTCAAGAATTAAGTTTATTTGTTCTACGTTGTTAATTATTCATGGTTCCACAATCCTAGTTGTGGATTTAGCTACTCATATCACGTAATCACAATTCATAATAATGTAGTTCAAGTAATTCATGTACTTACAAGAAAGAGAAATAAAATCCAAAGTCTTCAACTGAATCGAAAAATAAACTTCAATAACAAAACTCCAAGAATTCAATTAAAGACAAAGTAATTAATGCCTTAATCAATCTTAAACCCAAAAAAGTGCATAATACAATATAAAACACAAGAAATATATTTATAGACAACTAATCTTAATTAAATGGAAATTGAAAAAATTAGGAAAACTAGGTTGTTTAGCTTCTACAAGCCACAACCTATGGGTCATAGGTATGTGCACACGGTTCGTGTGACATACTCGTCAAAATCTGTTGACTCCTTCTGTCAACTCATAGGCTGAGTCTTCAATTTTCAGCTTTCTGATTCTCAATGTACGAACTTAGTCTATGGCTCGTAGACACACCTACGGCTCATCCTACCAACTCGTAGCTTCATACTTATTCTCAGTTCCTCAAACACTTACCTATGAGCTCTAACTACAGCTCATGGAAAGGACCACAACTCGTAGGATGGACTCTTAGATTGCCAAAACTGTTGTCAATAATGTCTTCTTTTATTTCCACAATCGAAACTTATTTTCAAGTAAATCAAACATAAACAACATCAAATTTACTAACATATGCTTAAAAGACATGCAATTTCTTAAGTTTTAAGCATTACAAGTATCGTAAATTCATGGTACATGAACACCCTCTACTTAAAACGGTTGCTTGTCCTCAAGCGACGGTACTAAGAAAAATAAGATCAAGACCTCACAGTTCTCAACTCAAAACACCATCCACTTTCCATTCAAATCACAGTGCAATCATTATCTAAAATCAAGCTAACTTACATGGATCAATTTATGAAATCACAGTGCCAGTGGACAAATTCTCATACACAAGCAACACTTACCAAGATCATGACTTTTCAACAATGTTACTTGTGCCCTCACTGAAAAAAAGTCTCTTTTTCACACAAATATCAAAATATTTCTTTAAGAACGGGGACTCCGCAAACACTCACTCTCACAAATGAAATTCAAACATTCATGCACAATACCATAAGCTTGTCCTTATTTTAATACTTAGACTCTTGAATAGTTGAATTAGGATCACTATAGGACTTTTTTTGTCTTGCAACATAGGCTTATGGACAGGTGTGATATATATGGATTTTAGTGACTTATTTCCCTCCTAGACACTACATCAACTTGATTCCACGTTTTACAAACCATAACTTTTTTTCCCCCTATTTTTTACTTTTATTTAAGCTCGGGTGTGGATTTCTTTTTCTCTTTGCTCCATTCTTTCTTAAGATTGTTGATTTCATTGCTTTCTTTCTCATTTATACTGTTATTTTATCATGGTAGCCACCATTTATTTCCTTTTTTTCCTCTCATTACACACCTCATTTCATACCCCTTCTTTTCTCGCTTTTCTCTATAGTAGCCACTCTCAACTTAGACTTTTAACATAAGTTGAGGTACACATTATCCTAGGAGGGATTAGGGAAAAAATAGAAGTTCACAGTCAATGATGGGGAAGGTGAATTGTGTTTATTTGAATCAAAAACTATTTTTTAGGCTCAAATCTTTGGTTCAAAAGGGTATTAATGTTATTTGGTTGGTTATTTTAAGGATAAGTGGACTATTTCAATAATGGCCTATGATCCTTTCCTAATCAATAGTTTAATTATCATAGTATGACCAATGGGGCAAGTTCTTAATTGACACAAATACTAAGAATGCATAAATACCTCACACACACTTGGAATCAAGTTCCATTATCAATTATCAATGTCTGGTTCATCTTTCAACTTAATTTGTGCATATCCTTTCAGTTTATTGCATGTCATACAAAGATCCCACATAGTCAATATATCAAAGAAATAGATACAATACTTGATCAAATTTGGAGAGGTATATTTCTATCTATTTTGCCATTTTAAACATCATAACAATCATGCTTTATATTCTTATATAACATTTATATCTTAAACATGTTGGTTCAACATAAATAAAAGGTCCTTGGGGAACGAATACATGCAAGAAAATCCCAAGGACTCAATCGAGCATCTAGGCTACTCAGACTTTTCCTAGATACTCCAAATAATAGTAACCACCCGATCGCCTCTCAAAAAATAATGCATTGTTCCTAATGCACTATATCAAAAAGTAAAAATACAGAGGGTAGAATGAATAAGAACTTGTGGCGCCTAAGCGCCGATCTATCAAGTAGTAGCTGAGTCCATCTGTGTGAAGCCTGGTGTACTAGCAGGTAGCTCTGTCTCAGCCTATGAGCCGCCATCAGTAGCGACTCTAGAAGTCAATGATCTAATGGCCTGCTACCTCTTTCTTTCTAAATGGATCTTCTCAGAACCTATGGAAGCTTGTCTGGCTTCCTCAATTGCTCAACGCTCTCTTCTTTTCTCGAGATGCACATCACTCCATAGTGTTATCATCAGTATATGGTCTTTTTTCATGTGTCGGTGGAGGTAGATCCTCAACAAACAGATCTAAGATCACTGGAGGTAGGATAACCAAGAGAGGGGAAGAGAATGGTGCTAGTGCTGCCAGGGTAGGAACCTCAGATCAAAGTCGCTCCATTTCTATTTGAATATCAGTCATGTTTAAACTTTTAATGCTTGTAAAGCACTTATTCACCCTCCACTCGAAAGAATTAATACGACTATGAATAAGTCGATCCTTCTAATCTAAGGCTAATTGTTTGAAACTTTACAATAACCCCCTCTTTTGACTTAGTTATCGCTTTTCGTATCTATGGCTTAAGCTGCTGTATCAACTGAGTTAACTAATCCTCAGTTTGAGACTATATTTTCTCCAAGTTTTCAACACCTTAGCTGAAATGGTGACAATGCCTACTCATAAAATAATAGAGATAAAAGGTTTTCTTGTATGAATCAATCATGTTAATGAGTCAGTCTTATGATTATTTAATGATGATGGATCGATATCTATTATTTCCTTTCCTAATAATATTAATGAATATGATTTTCGTTGAGACATTGACTAAGCACCGAGAGGAATTTGAGGTGGGGTTTGATACGGAAGCTCAAGTAGCAACCCAAGGGAACTCTAGTAGCAACCTCTAGTCCCTAACTACGTTGCCTGCACAGGTTTTCCTTTATGTCTTAGCTAGTGGATCCATAATTAGCTCAAGTTTAAGATGTTCTCACAGAGTTTATCTTGGAAAGTAGCCCCTATTTTCTTGATGTGAGAGTTACATTAGATTCTATGTTATAGCTCGCATGGTCTTATATGTTGTTTAAGGTCCTATACCACATAAAGGTATACAAAATGATAAAGGTTCTCTTGATGTTTATGATGCATTGACCACATGATTATGATATTTAAATATTTTCAAGATTTACTCATGTTTTAAGAAATTAGTCCTGCATTCCATGTTCACATTGACTATGTCCCATTGTTATTGTTCATGCATACTTCTCACATACTTAGTGTATTCCATGTATTAAAGCATACTTTTTTCCTATATTATATCATAATATAGGGTTTGACGATCACCACACACCTCCTACTCATGGCTAGAGTTTGAGCACTATTCTCTTATTGTTGATAAGTCCTCATGATTCGAGGATGAGACATCTATTTTTTCATTATTTTTATGACTTTTATCTTTTATCTTTTAGGTGAGCTAGGACATGTCTATGCCCCATCTAGACAAGTAGAGACATGTTTAGACTATCATGGTTATTTAGTTTCATCTATTTGGACATATTGCTTTAGTATCTTCCTTGTGTGAGACTTTACTTTGAGACTTATCTTCCGCTTTCTAATATTTCCATGATGTTTTACTTACCTTATGTATGCGATGTATTTTAAGAGGCTTGGTTGGAGTCCCTCTAGATTCTAATGGTTGTGTCATGCCTAGGGCATAGCTTGAGTCATGACAAACTTTGTATTAGAGTACAATATTTAAGATGTCCTAAAGAGTCTAACATACCGCATCAAGTATAGTCTTGTTCATCGGTGTGAAACGCGCCACATATATGAATAGGAGGCTATAAGGCATCTTAGGAAAAAAACTTTACTTCTTTCATTACTCTTATATCGTGTGATAGAGTTGAACTCTAAGGCTTTTCCCTTTAACGCTTTCTCTTTGCTATTATAGAATCATGCCTCCACAAAGGATTCTCGTGAGAAAAAATGTTGAGGAGGAGCAACAAGCTCCAAATGAACCTTTGAATGAGTAAGTCTCTCATGTTGAGTTTCGGGCCACATTTCATGAACTTCCCATGCAATAGTCGCTCAAGTAATAAGGATGTGGTAGCTCCTATGAACCCAAATATGGGTACGGTGGCTAGCTAAGTTCGTGACTTCAACCGCATGAATCCTCCTGAGTTTCATAGTTCTAAGGTGGATGAGGATCCAAAAGAGTTAGTTGAGGGTATTTATAAGATTATGGATATCATGGGAATTAGTCTGGCGGAAAAGGTGGACTTGGAAGTGTATCAACTTAAGGGAGTTGTTCAATTGTGGTTTGACCAATAGATGAGTGAAAGGGATGGAGATGAAGGTCCTGTTGATTGTGAAAAGTTCAAAGGTGCTTTGCTTGATTGCTTCTTTCCATTAGAGTTGAGGGAAACAAAGTTTCATGAGTTCATTAATTTACGACAAGGTAATATGAGTGTAAGGGATTATGCTCTTAAGTTCACTAAGTTGCCAAAGTATTCTCCATTCATGGTTGACAATCCAAAAGTTCATATGAGTAAGTTTATTGTGGATGTATCAGACTTGGTTGTCAAAAAAAGTATAACCGCAATGCTAATCAAAGATATGGATATCTCAAGGCCCATGACACATGCCGAGAAAATAAAGGAGGAGAAGTTGAAGGAGAGGTATAGAAGGGAGTCCAAGAGGGCTCAAACGGATGGTGGTGAATTTTCATATGGTAAGTCCAGGAATGGTGGCCATCCACAATTTCACTTAAAGTATTCCAATTAAAACTCTTCAAACACTCTGTCTCCAAAGTTTGACAAGGATAGGGTGCCCAAGCCTAAGGTTCAAGGAGGAGCTTCGAGTGGCCAAGTCATTCCCCTATGCAAGAAATATAGAAGAAACCATAAAAGAGAGTGCTTGGTGGGATCGAGTGCATGTTATAGATATGCTAAGCTAGGTCATCATGCGAGGGATTATAAAGGTGGTGCTAGACCCCAGGATCAAACTCAGGCTACAGGTAAACCGGTTCAGCAGGGTTCTACTACGGGTTCTAGTGGCTGTCAATACCAAAATGGATTTAGTGCTCTTCAGACCAGGCACGATTTGGAAGAGTCTCCTAATATGGTGATGTGTATGTTGAAAGTATTTGATTTTGTGCATTATTAGATCCGGGTGCTACTCTATCATGTGTTACTCCTTATCTTTCTATGAAATTTATTATAGTCCTAAGATTTTGTTAGAGCCTTTTTAGTCTATACCCTATTGGTGATTCAATTGTGGCTAAAAGAGTTTATAGAGATTGTACCATTTCAGTCTTTTATAAAATCACCTTAACTCATCTTGTAGAGTTTGATATGACCGACTTTGATATTATTATTGGTATGGGTTGGCTTCATGCATGCTATGCTTCTATATGTTGTAGAACCCATGTGGTGAAGTTTCAGTTTCCTAATAAGATAGTCATAGAATAGAAAGATAGTAATTCCATGTTTAAAGGTTAATGCATCTCATGCCTTATAGCTCGGAAAATAATTTCCAAAGGTCACATATATCATCTAGCTTGGGTTAAGGATACAAAATTCCAAAGCTCCTATTCTTGGGTCAGTTTCAGTTGTTAATGAGTTAAGTATTCCCGATGATCTCCAAGGTAACCCTATCAAAGGGAGAAAGACTTTGATATTGATCTTCTCCCTAATACCCAACCTATCTCTATTCCTCATTACTGTATAACACCAGTGGAACTTAAGGAGTTAGAGGATGATTTGAAAGACTTGTTGGATAAGGGTTTCATTAGACCGAGTATCTCTCCATGGGGTGCTCTGGTTCTCTTTATTAGAAAGAACGATGGTTCTCTTTGGATATGTATTGATTATTGACAATTGAACAAGGTCACTATTAAGAATAAGTATCCCATTCTAAGAATTGATGACTTGTTCGATCAACTCCAAGGTGCAAGTTACTTTTCAAAGACTGATCTTCGATCAGGTTATCATCAACTACAAATAAGAGAATGTGACATTCTGAAGACAACTTTCAAAACTCTGTATGGTCACTTTAAAATTTTAGTTATGTGTTTTCGACTAACAATGCTCTTGTAGCTTTTATAGATTTGATGAATAGAGCATTTAAGCAATGCTTAGATATGTTCATTATTGTATTTATTGATGTTATTTTGGTCTACTTTTGGAGTGAGGAAGAGTATGCCGATCATTTGAGGATTGTGTTGCAAGTTATCAAGAACCGTTAGCTATTTTCTAAGTTTAGCAAGTGTGAGTTTTGGTTGAGGTCAGTTGCTTTCCTTAGCCCTATTTTCTCAGGTTAAGGTATTATCATGGATCCTAAGTAAACTGAAGCAGTTAAGAATTGGTCTACACCTTTGTACCCTTCCAATATTAAGAGTTTCTTGGGCTTAGCTTGTTATTATAGATGCTTTGTAGAAGCTTTCTCTTCCATTGCATCTCCCTTGACTACTTTGACTTAAAAGAAGGTAAAATTCTAATGGTCTGAGGAATGTAAGAAAAGTTTCCAAGAGTTGAAAGATAGACTTTCTTCAACTCCGATGTTGACATTGTCGTAAGGTTCCAATGGTTTTGTTGTATTATGATGCTTCAAGGTTTGTTCTTGGTTGTGTTTTAATGTAAAATGGTAAGGTGATAACCTATGATTATAGCCAATTTATGGTACATAAAAATAATATCCGACTCATGACTTGAAGTTAGCAGCGGTTGTGTTTGCTTTAAAGATTTGGAGACACTATCTATATGGTGTCCATGTTGGTGTGTTCACCGATCATAAGAGTTTGCAATATGTGTTCAACCAAAAGGATTTGAACCTTCGATAAAAAAAATGGCTTTAGTTGCTGAAGGACTATGATATGCTTGTGTTATACCATCCGGGTAAAGCGAATATGGTTGCCGATGCTCTTAGTAGATTGTCCATAAATAGTGTTGCCCATGTTGGGGATGAAAAAAAGAAGTTAGTTCATGATGTTTATAGACTAGGTCATTTGGGTGTTTGCTTGGTTGATTCAAAAGATGGTGGTGTAGTTGTGTAAAGTAGTTTCCAATCGTCCCTTGTGGTAGATGTAAAGGAAAAGAAATATCGTGATCCTACTTTGGTTCAATTGAAGAAAGCGGTCTCCGAAAAAGCCATTGAGGCATTCTCCCAAAGGAAGGTGGTGTGCTTAGATATCATGGTCGATTGTGTTACCAACGTTGATGGATTAAGAGAAAAGATATAGTCAAAGCTCATAGTTCATGGTATTCTATTCATTTGGGTTCCACAAAGATGTATCAAGATTTGAAGGAAATATAATGGTGGAATGGCATGAAGAAGGATATTGCAGAGTGTGTGGCCAAATGTCATAATTGTAAACAACTGAATGTTGAGCATCAAAGACCGGGAGATTTAGCTCAAGATATTGAGATTCCTACTTATAAGTGAGAATATTCGAATATGGACTTCATTACATGTTTGCCTCATACCCGTAGACAACACGATTCGATTTGGGTGGTTGTTGACCGAATGACTAAGTCACCACATTTTCTTCCTATTAAGACGTTCTATTAAGCTAAGGAGTATGAAAACATTTATATTCGTGAGTTGGTTAATCTTCATGGTGTTCCATTATCTATCATTTCAGGTCGAGGTACTCAATTCACATCTCAGTTTTGGAGGTCTTTCCAAAAGGGTTTAGGTAATCAAGTTAAGCTTAACACAACTTTTCACCCTTAGAATGATGGTTAAGCCGAGGGTACTATTCAAACCTTGGAGGAAATTTTGAGATCTTGTGTTATTGACTTCATGGGTAATTGGGATGATCATTTACCATTTATCAAGTTTTCTTATAATAATAATTACCATTCTTGTATCCAGATTGTACCATTTGAGGCCTTATATGGTAAGAGGTATAGGTATCCTATTGGTTGGTTTGAAGCTGTTGAAGTTGCATTGATAGGACCTGAGTTGGTGAATGAGGCTTTGGAGAAGCTTAGATTCATTAGATAAAGACTGAATACTGCCCAGAGCTGATAAAAGTCCTATTCAGATATGAGGAAAAGGGAACTCAAATTTGAGGTCAATGATTGGGTTTACTTGAAAATCTAAACCATGAAGGGTGTTATACATTTTGGCAAGAAGGAGAAACTTAGTCCCTGCTATGTAGGCCCATATTAGATTTTGATATGGATTGATAAGCTGGTATATGAGTTGGATTTGTCTTCAGAGTTGGCATCGATGCATTCAGTGTTTTATGTGTTTTTTTTGAGGAAGTGTGTGGGTGATCCAAGCTCCATTTTTCCTTTGGACTGCGTTGCTGTGAAAGAAGGTCTATCATATGAGGAGGTTTTGGTTGAGATTCTAATTCTGCATATTAGAAGTTTGAGGAACAAGCAAGTAGCTTCTGTTAAGGTTTTATGGAAGAACCAAGAGGTGGAAGGTGCTAAATGAGAGGCTGAAGCTGATATGATGTCACGATATCCTCATCTTTTTCCTTCCATTCCTAGTTGAGGTATTAAGTTCTTTCATAATTCACTCCTTCCAATCCACGTGTTTTAGTCATCCTCATGTTTTCATATGCATGCATGTTGATGAAATGAGTTTTAAAGTCATGTTTTAGCTTGATATTTAATATTCCATATTTTATGCATGACATGTTTTGCATTCATGTTGGGATGATATATCTCTTTTCATACCCTATTCATGCTAGTTTGATTTCCATTCGAGGACGCATATTCCCAAGGGGGATATATTGTAAGACCCCAAAAGTTGGAAGTCAGAAAGTGGAGTTTAAAAGAGGATCTCAAAAAAATTGTAACTTTTTGGTCCTTCATGGGCCTTATAAAAGTCCACGGGCAGTGAAAGGGCAGCATGGTGGAGTACTTGTCAATGGGGAAAAGGGGAGTATGGTTTAAAACCCTTCAATGGACAGTGAAAGGAACCACAGCTCGAGAAGGTGTCTCTTGGAAATGATAGAAAACAGGGGAAAACCAAGTGGTATCCACGACCTGTAGACCGTACCACGGACCGTGCAATAGGCTACTCTTCAAGAATCTCTCCACAACCCATGAATCCCTTCACAAGCCATGAAGGATCCTGTGGAAGTCAACTCCTCCAGCCCAGTTCACCCCTTCAGTTGACAAGCAGGACCACAGACCTCATCTAGGGCCCTGTCCAGTTACTTAAAGAGGGTGTTTTGTTTTCCCCCTATTATCTCATTAATGTATTTGGATGGTTTTTGGGTAAAAATACTATTATATTAACTACCTTAAACCCTCCTAATTCCCTCATTAACTCCCATACACCCTAAACACAAATCTTCTCTCTAGAATTTCTTCCAAGTCTCATCTTCTTCCTCAAGCAAGGTTGCAAGGAAATTCAAGTTGAAGTCTCCAATTCAAATGCATTTAGGGCTCTAATTATCTAAGGTACATGGGAATTCATCCATGGATCCTTCCATCCATGGAGTCCCAAAGTTTTCTTCAATTCTCCTTTGTGAATTCTTCATCTAAGCCCTAATTCTTATGAAATTGCATTGGGTCAACTCAATTATAGTTTATTTCATTATCATTGATTTAATTATGCATGAATCAAATTAAATTGCATGATTTCAAGTTGATTTTTCATGGACCCATGTCTTATTCTATTTTTATGTATGATTTTAAGGAATTATGATTATGATTGATAAATAATTTTTATGAATGATTTATGAATGATTATCAAGTACTTATGAATGAGTCATGAAAATAATGAATGTTTTAAGCAAGTATAAAGTTTGTGAATGGTTTTCCCTACACACTCATGGTTAAGATGGTGAATTATATTTTCTCACCTACTCATGGATTCATAAAGATGAAAGCTTTTCTTGAATGAATCAATCATGTTAATAAGCTACTCTTATGATTATTTTATGATGATGGATTATTGTCTTTCCTAATGATGTTAATTACTATGATTTAAGATTTTCGTTGGGATATTGACTAAGCACTAAGAGGAATTTAAGACGGGGTTCAATCCAGAAGCTCAAGTAGTGACCCAAGGGAATTCTAGTAACAACCTCTAGTCTCAAACTATGTTGCCCATATAGGTTTGCCTTTGTGGCCTAGCTAGTGGATCCACAATTGGCTCATGTTTAAGATGTTCTCACGGAATCTACCTTGGCAAGTAGTCTCTCTCTTCTGATGTGGGATTTACATCAAATTTTATGTTATAGCTCACATCGTATTATATGTCGGTTAAGGTCCTATCCTACAGAAAGGTATATGAAATGATAAAGGTACTCATGATGTTTATGATGCATTGACCACATGATATGATATTCAATTTCTTTCAAGTTTTACTCATTTTTAAGACATTTTTCATGCACCCCATGTTCATATTGACTATGTCCTATTATTATTGTTGATGCATACTTCTCACGTACTTAGTGCATTCCACGTACTAACACATACTTTTTTCCTATATTTTATCATAATGTAGGGTTGAATAATCATTGCGCACCTACCACTCGTGACTAGAGTTTGAGTACTGTTCTATTGTTGACGAGTCCTCATGATTCAAGAATGAGACATCTATCTTTTCATTATTCCTTATGACTTTTATCTTTAATATTTTGGGTGAGATAGGACATGTCTATGCTCATCTATATTAGTAGAGGCATGTTTAAACTATCATGGTTATGTAGTTCCAACTATTTGTACATATTACTTTAGTTTCTTCCTTATGCGAGACTTTACTTTGAGACTTATCTTCGCCTGTTAATATTTCCATGATGTTTTTCTTACCTTATGTATGAGATGTATGCTAAGAGGCTTATTTGGAGTCCCTTGGGTATCTAATCGATATGTCACACCTAAGGCCTAGATTGGAGTGTGACATATTCATTGGAATAATTGTCCTAACTCTCATTCCCCTCCCTGAGCCCCTATTATGAATCTTCTGCTATTTGTGATGGTTGTAGGGGTAATGTAGTGGAGGATGCAGAACAAGAGGCATACTTGGACAAAAAGGTTGAGGCCTCTGATGTTCAATCACTAATTATCGTAGATAATGACCAACTAGTGGAGAAAAATAATAAATTCCAACTATTTAACTCACCTTATTCCTTAGTGTCGATGTTGAGAACGAGTATATAAGTGAGAATGTTTTCAATAATGTTGCTTTGGAGTTGAGGCATCTTGGACCTTATTCAAAACATTTTTCTATATTATGTTTGGATGATGACATGAAATTTGAGTTATTTGAATTAGTGGATGAGTGTCTCGATGAGGAACAAGGCCCCTACATCCTAAAATTTATCAATTCATATAGACACAATGACATTCCTCACATAAGGGATAAGAAGTGCAAGGTGCGACATCTAATACTTGGTTCCTTTATCTTTATACTACCTCCCCTAATGCGAAGTAGAAACATTGATGCGAAGTTATTTCGTAATTTCAAAGTGAAGAGCAAAATGGGTGGTTACTTGGGTTGTGCTGTGATGTAAAATCATGCACTTATTGGGAGGCAACTCAACTTGTAGTGTAGATTCTTGTGTTTTTTTTAATATTTTTTTTAGTGTAATTTTTTGTGTTTGTTTTATTTTGCAGAGTAGGGGAAGTCTAAGTACCCAACATTTTAAAGAAAAGGAGAACGTTTGATCTAAGTGTGGAGTGCATACGACCCTTGATGAACATTATGAGAACGTGCTACTATCTAGGTCTAGACGCCTCAAAGAGTCTTCCTAACCCTTTTTTTAAATTTCAATTGATGCTATGGGGACATAGAATCTTTTCAAGTGTGAGGTGGGGTATGAAGGTTTCCTGTGTAAATATGTTTGATGTGTACTGTGTTTTTTTTGGGTTCCTTGGAGTTTTTTTTCGATTCTTTGGCTAAGGATAGTCCCTTTGAACCGTACAAAAAAAGTCTTGTGTTTTAGGATTGAGTTGGAGTCATAGTAAGTTACACTTCCCTATGATGGATGGATGACGACCGTCTTAAGGATCAATTCATTAATGTGTTTTTGTTTCAAAGTATCTTTCTAGGCTACACGACTACTTGGGCAAATTTTTGAAATATGGAAAGCATGCTACAAAAATAGAATGACTATGTTTGAGATGCCTAGTTTCTTTTATTTGACTCAGGTTTGACATATGCTTAAATTTGAATTCTTTCTATTGCTTGGCTGAGAGTCTACAGAGATCCGTCTTTGTTTGAATATGTTCCATGTGTGTGAGTTTTTTTGCATTTCATGGTTACATCTTGATGTCTAGAACTTGCCTAGTGTGTTTATAAAGTGAAATGAAGAATGTGAGTTTAGGAAGTGATGTAGTCATTTCCTTGATGCCGTGTTTTATACCTTTCTTTATCTACCTCAATGTATGATCCTAGTTAACCCCTCCGAGCCTTTAACTTGTTCTTTGGCAGCATCACATGAAGCTTATTCCTATTCTTTCAATATATTATGAATTTGATCCAAAACTCCTAAGAACTTTAGGTGAAAAAAATTTGATAAGGAGATAAGATTGAGGAAAAAAAAAGAGTAATTGTGAAGTCCCCAAAGTAATAAGTATTGGTGCTTGAAAAATCTTATGTCTTGTTGATAGGGAGAACAAAAACAGAACCAAGGTGTTTGAAAAGATAAATCAAGAACTCTCTGCGAAAGGTATGTATGTAGCTTTAAGAGAAGGGACAATTAAAGAAAAATGGAGAAGAAAAAGGGGTAAGAAATAGGTTTTTTGGTGAAGTTCTTAAATGAGAATTTAATATATTAAAGCACTTGGGAACGTAGTCCCTATTCATATCCAAAAATAGTTCCTACTTGTCCCTCAACCTACGTTACAACCCGCAAATTCCTAGTTGATCCTAAACTTTCATATTCTTATATTAGTGGAGCAGTACACTAAGGGAATGCCTATGGTTCATTTGTGGTTATGAGAATTCTTTCGGGAGAGCGAGCGAAATTCTATTCTTACACCCACATTTGTGAGAATTTGGATACTATGGGGGACTCTCTTATTGTGAGGTCATATGTTTAATGAAGGATAGGTGATTTATATTATTTCTTGAATGAGTAATATGCATGAGTTTGGTAAGTCATAGAGTCAATTCTTGATGTTAGGAGGTCTTGAGATAGTCATTTGTGTCAAGTTGATATTGTAACATGTGTGTTGTGACATATGTTATCTATGTTAGTCATTATAGTCTAAGCTTGAAGGCCTTGCGTTGAGTAGTGTTTTGGAGTTTCTTATGTGTGAATAAGTGGATTTGTTTGAGGAGGAAAAAAAGCTTTAAGTGTGGGGTGGTGATCTTAGGCATATTTATACGCCTAATATCCAAGTTTAACCCATGTTTTTAGCTAATTTTGAAAGAAAATCCCATGTTGTTAATAGTATTTTATTTATATTTATATATTTGTAGAAACCAACATGATTAGGTGCTTTTAGATTGGAAAGCATGCAAAATGAACACAAAAAGGTCAAAAATGGGAGTTGAGATGAAGTGGGAGCTAAAAGCTTATGGATGGAGCGCTGCTTTTGCAAAGAACAGAGTCCTAGAGTGGCTCCGCATCGCGGAGCTAGGAAGTGGAATTTGACATGTGAAGGAACTTTGAAGTAGTAGAGTCCGTAGTTAAGGCGCGTGCGGACCTGGGACCTTATATTTTGGTAGCTATTGACATCTATATTTTTGCAAATAAGGAGCAACATCGTGGTTACTCGTGAAAAATATTGTTTAAGGAAAAAATTTATTTTAAGGGAGTCACCACCTAATTTTAGGATAATTAGGAAACCAAATAATTATTTAAAAAATATCTACGAAACCAAGTGATTCTAGGTAAGGGTTCAGGTTATTTCGAAGGAAAGAAATTAGCACTGTTCAGAATCCATAACTATGGGTCCTGGCTGAACTCAATTTTTCAAATTGAGGATGTGATAAATAATATAACAAGTATCAAAAAAAAGGAATGACCTAATGTTTGCTTGACGTCAATAATAGACCTAATAATTTGAATAGCTTCCTCAGGGAGAAACTCTGGGTACTTGTAAAAACACTCAGTAATAGCGTTAGTAATGTATAAATATGAATACAAAAACAAAAATAATAATAACTAAAAAATAAAAATCCCTCTTATAAACATGAGAGACCTTAGAAATCGACGGTAATTTTTTCATGGGCCAATTTTAATATAAAATGTAACTTAAACTGTAATCTCCATCTTTTGAAATTGGGAGGCCTAAATAACCAACGGAGAGATTTTTTCATTGGCCATTTTTTTAAATTGCAAAATATAATGTATAATGTAAATTTAAATTTAAATTTCTGTCTTTTAAAGTGGGGAGGCCTCGAAAATCGACAAAGTGATATTTTCATTGGCCATTTTTTAACTTGCAAAATATAATGTATAATGTAAAATTTAAATTTAAATTTTCGTCTTTTAAATTGGGGAGGACTTGAAAACCGACGGAGAATTTTTTTCATTGGCCATTTTTTTAACTTGCAAAATATAATGTACAATGTAAATTTAAATTTAAATTTTCATCTTTTAAAGTGGGGAGGTCTTCATGACTAATGGAGAGATTTTTTCACTGGCCAACTTTAACGTATAACATATATGAACTTAGACTAAATTTCCATCTTCTAAAATAGGGAAGCCTCGAAAACCGATGAAAAGTTTTTTTTATTGACCATTTTTTAACTTGCAAAATGTATAATGTAAATTTTAGATTAAAATTTCCGTCTTTTAAAGTGGGGAGGCCTCAAAAATCTACGGAGAGAGTTTTTCATTGGCCATTTTTTAAATTGCAAAATATAATGTATAATGTGTATTTAGATTAAAATTTTAGTCTTTTAAAGTGGGGAGGCCTCAAAAATCAACGGAGAGATTTTTTCATTGTCCATTTTTTAAATTGCAAAATATAATATATAATGTAAATTTGAATTAAAATTTTAGTCTTTTAAAGTGGGGAGACCTCGAAAATCGATGGAGAGATATTTTCATTGACCATTTTTAACTTGCAAAATATAATGTATAATGTAAAATTTAAATTTAAATTTCCGTCTTTTAAAGTGGGCAGGACTTGATAACCGACGGAGAAAGTTTTTCATTGTCCATTTTTTAACTTGCAAAATGTAATGTACAATGTAAATTTAAATTAAAATTTCCATCTTTTAAAGTGGGAAGGTCTCGAAGACCGATGGAGAGATTTTTTCATTGGCCAACTTTAACGTATAACGTATATGAACTTAGACTAAATTTCCATCTTCTAAAATAGGAAAGCCTCGAAAACTGATGGAAAGTTTTTTTATTGGCCATTTTTTAACTTGCAAAATGTATAATGTAAATTTTAGATTAAAAGTTCTGTCTTTTGAAGTGGAGAGGCCTCGAGAACCAACAGAGAGATTTTTTCATTGGGCATTTTTTAACTTGCAAAATATAATGTATAATGTATATTTAGATTAAATTTTTCGTCTTTTAAAGTGGGGAGACCTCAAAAACCAACAAAGAGATTTTTTCATTGTCGATTTTTTAACTTACAAAATATAGTGTGTAATGTAAATTTAAATTAAAATTTTCATCTTTTAAAGTGAGGAGACCTCGAAAACCGATGGAGAGATTTTTTTCATTGGCCAACTTGAACGTATAACGTATATGAACTTAAATTAAATTTCTGTCTTTTAAAATTGGGGAAGCCTTGAATACCGACGGAAAGATTTTTTTCATTGGCCAATTTTTAATGTATAATTCATTCAAAAGTACACATAGAAATTCAAAAATCTAAAACAAAGGAAAGAATAATTTTAAAAAATAATAAATAGAAGCCTACTAAAAAAATAAGACTAATGTAAAACAACCATCCCAAAGCATAGCAATCAGTGTCCGTAACATTAAGCAAGAAATTTAACAAATTATAGAAATGTCAACAAAAAGGAGGTGTACAAAAATAAAGACTTAGTCATAAGGAAAGTAATAAAAACTTAACAGAGTAAAATTTCAAACAAATATAGGCACAACAACTTTCAAGCAAACATAAGGAGTTCAATATTAATAGTGAACAAAATCAACAAGAAAATTATTAAATAGCTCAGAATTCCTACCGAAAATTGAGAAGATACAGTGAAACTCAATGAAAAACCCAAAGCCTCAGTTTGCTTTAGTTGGTGTCGGCACCACAGGTTTTTGTTTTCGCTCTAGTTCCTCGGAGTTGCTAGAGCTTGGAGAGTGTGTAAGACCTCAAAAGTTGAGAAGTCGAAACGAAGGAAAAACTTGGGAAAATGGGGTGGTTTAGGGTCTACACCTCAACCTATGAGTTGTAGGAACTCCTACGAGTCGCAAGAGTGACTCGTAAGGTTGATGCTGAGGTTGGAAATTTGGATAAGTTAGGAAGTGAGTCTACGAGTCAAGTTACGACTCATAGAAGTGAAGACAACTCATAGAAGTTAGTCGTAGTTGTAGGGCCTGAGTTCTGTACATAACAAGCCTAAGTTCTTTTTCTACTACTCAATAGGATGAGTCGTAGAACTTTTGACGAGTCATAAAGTTGACTCATAGGAAAACTTCAGAGACTCAGTTTCAAGGGTTTTCTCAAACCCTACAAAACAAGTCCTTTCTACGAATCATAGAAAGGTCTATGATTCGTAAGGACCCAATTGTTGGGTCTATTCGACCAGTTATAAGACGGGGTATTTTGGTCCTTCCCTATGTTTTATTAGCTAATGGGGACATTTTTGGAACTAAATTCTCACTATATAATGACCCTAAGTATTTCCAAACCTATCATTCAACCATTAACACTAAAATTCACAAAACCCTTCTCTCCCAAGGCTCCTCTCAAAGGTTTTCTTCATCACCAAGCAAATTCTAGGATTTTTTTAAGATTAAGTCTCCCTTCTCAATCTCAAGGTCAAAATTTATCAAGGTATGTGGGTCTTTATCCATGGGTACTTCCAACCATGGAGTCTAAAACCTTTTTAATCAAATCTCTTGATTTCTAGTAAGATTTTTCTTATTTCCAATTTCTATTTAATAGCATGAATGATGATTAAGCTAATGATTATTGGTCTATTTTGATGCAAAAATGATTTCAAATGCATGGATTGATGGTTTGCAAGTATTTTATCTACTTAGCTCCTTAAAGGTTCTAGAAATTCATAGTGGGTTGTTTAAAGCATGATTTTAAATTGATGAACTTCATAGTGTTATGCATGATTTCATTTATATACATGTTGAAAGTTGAATTGACTTGAACCCACGCAGTCTTACTCTATTTTGCATTAAAGCATGATTTGAAGGTGATAGACTCCAATTAAATGTTTATGAAAGCTAATGACTATGATTATGAGTCTTTTCAATGAAAGAACGAATGTTGTGAGAGGTTCCTTCACCCACGTTATGGATTCTTTATGCGATAAAGACAATTATTGCATACTTTAATCACCAAAGGTTTTAAAGACCTATTCTACAAAATGATAATTTGATATCTCAAAATATATGTATGTTTATGTTACTATGATATACTAGTTTGTGGGATTTGACTCAGCACCCAATGAGGCTCGAGGTTGGGTTCGGTAAGAAAATCCTAGTAGCAACCTCTTTTTTCATTAACTATGTGCCAACATAGGAGCCTTTGTAGGCTAGGCTAGTATATCCACAAATGGCCATCTAATGTTAAAGAAATGAATGTTGATGGATCTCTACCTTGGCAAATAGTTTACCCTTCCAATGTAAGGGGTTACATTGGATTCCATATTATAAGTCATGGTCTTAATGTCGGTTACAGTAATCTTCCTAGATATGTATGATTCAAATGCTATCTACTTGGTTACTCATGCATGTACTCATTTATGTACTTTACTTTATAAATGTCTTGATGTTTTCCATTGTATTGCATGTCTACATACTAGTACATTCAAAGTATTAATGCATACTCTTTTACCTACATGATATCACCATGTAGGGATTGGTGCTCCTCCTCGTTCTCCTCCACATGGCTAGTTGGGATTGTTTGAAGGGTACTTTTGGTGAGTTCCCATATTTCGGGAGTAATACTCTTTTTCCTTTCTATCTTATGCTATGTTGAGACATTTAGATATCTATTATGGTACATCATTTCTATTTTTGTTTGAGGGTGAGCTAGGGACATGTCTTAGCCACTGCTAAGTCTAAGATTTAGAGGTATTTTTGGACACATGTATGGTGAATCTTGACTACTTTATGTTTGCTTATGATGTTTTCCCCTCGTCCCTCTTTCCCTTTTTTTTCTGCTTGTTTATTTATTATCATTACCAATGAAATGCTAAATGAATGCTAAGAGGCTTATTTGAGGTATCTTCGAGTTCTTCATTAGCCATCTCACGTCTAGGCCCTAGGCTTAGATCGTGACAAATTTGGTATCAGATCCCGAGGTTTTCTATGGTTCTCAAAGTCCAACATACTACGTCAAATAGGGTTTTTTTGATGGTTGTGATGCATGCCACAATTATTAATAGGAGACTATGAGGCGTTTAGGAAACTTTACTTCTTTTTTTTTTATGGGAACAGACCCTACATGAGGCTCCCACCTCTCGTGCACAGTCAGGGGTTGAG
Organism: Solanum dulcamara; assembly: GCF_947179165.1. Lineage (NCBI taxonomy): Eukaryota > Viridiplantae > Streptophyta > Magnoliopsida > Solanales > Solanaceae > Solanum > Solanum dulcamara. Next base: position 24,136,517 of record NC_077247.1, on the reverse strand, counting down.
CAACACCCCCAAGCCTTAACATAAATAATCAAAATAAAATACAAGGAGGGGGACATAAACCTTACCTCCGATCCTATGGTGGTTCATAAGTCGGCTAACCTATTAAGGTCGGCTAACTCATCCCCGATACAAAAAAGAGACTAACTATAACTAGAAAACATTAAACCTGTGAGAGGACTCCTCTCAGTACAAATCAACTAAGAAAGCATAAATGAGGGAGACTCTCCCCTTCCATGAGAATACAAGAAAGTAGCCTACACTAGTCCTATTCAATTATGCTACGACTCAGGCATAGCTACATTGAGAAAGAACAAGTATATGAACCTTCTATCTCGCATGGGTTGGGGAAATTCTTTTCATCTTTGCTCTTTTTAGACACGTCGTACCAAGTAGGTCTAAGGAAAGTTGCAGCAACAACAATCGTAGCTAAGGGGGATGAAATGATAGCAAGTAAATGTAGCCATAGCAGCCAGCTTGCTTGGGATTGTAGTTAAGGAAGCTGAGGGACAGAATAGGTGTAATATGCATTTTGTATGTGGTGCAGCCCTGACTTGAACAGCTGGTTGGATGGTTCCAGTGTTGTCTACTGATCCTGGGGGTACCTACATATCCACAAATAAGCCAAACAAGAGTTCTAATGCAGCCTTGGCTTAGATGTTTGACTGAAGGTGCCTTGGACTTTGGAAGGGGCCATTGTTGCTGTTCAATGTGCCTGCATAGCAGCAAGTAAACAAACAGAGAGTTGTGTTTGTTGGAGCTCTATCTTCTTGTCTTCTCATCAATAAGAGCAGTCAAGGAGTCCCAAAGGACTTGGATGAAAGGGGGCTGCTGCAGGTGTTGGATAAATACAGCAGGTATGCATGGATAGTTGGTGGGATTAGGAAAGGCCCTTGCAGTAGTGGCTGTTATGTCCCTTTGTCTGTCCCTTTGTTTACCTGCATAGACAAGCAAACAAAGAACCAAACAAGTGTGATAGTAGTGGGGGTTGTTGCAAACCTGTAGGCTGCTTCTTGTTGCCTCCAATAGAGAGATGAGCAGCTCCTTTGAAGGTATCTTATGTGCCTGCACATAACAATTAAGAAAGCAAGGAGATTCAAGAATTTTGGGATGCAATGGGGCTGCTGCAGGTGTTGCAGGGATGGAATATGTATGGGTGTAGGGCTGGTGTATTGGTGAGGTCCTCTCTTGGAATGCTGTAGTCTCTATGTTGATGCATTTCATTTGCCCAGGTTCCCCAGCAGTTGTTGTACCTACACAAAAAACATCACAGAAAGACAAATATCCAACCAGACAGGGGCCTTGTGCAGGGGGCTTTCTATTTGATTTGATGGTTGTATCTGTGTTGTCTTTTTTGTAGTTGTTGTTAGTGCATGTTGATGAGTCAATCCAGCAACCTGCAACAATACAACAAACAACCAAAGGCAAAAAGGAACTTGCACCAGTTAGCAAATAGGAAAGGACCTCCAAGAGAGCTTTGGGTTTCAACGTCGCTCGACTAACGTCTCCAATTATCCAATTGAGTTGAAACTTCTTGGGGTATACACAAACAGCCCTTTCTTTAGTTCTGCAAGATTTGGAAGCTTTTTGCACACGTTGGAAAAAAGGCACCCTCTTTAGGCCTAAGGCAGCTGACTTTTTCAAGGTCGCTCACCTAATGTCTCCAATTATCCATTTGAGTTGAAACTTCTTGGACCTTGTCAAAATAATATATACTGCACTCCTACAAAGTTTGGATGCCTTGGTGTAGGTCCTCATGTTGCAAAACACCCTGCATATCTGACCCTGCTGTATTTTGGTCATAGTCTGCTGTAGGTTCTTGGTTATCACCATGTTCTGTTGTATATTGCTGTAGGGGATGTAGCTCTGGTGTTTAAGATATGGTGCCTTGCAGTTTGGAATGTTCCATTGCTGATGTATTATGTGCCTGCACACCAAGAAATAACCACACAAGGAATTCCAAGTATCTTGGATATAATTGGGCTGATGCAAGTAATAAAGGGTGGAATCTGGCATGTTTGAATTGTTGTTGGGGGCTGGTGAGTCTCTTGCATGTCTAGCATTTGTCTCCCTTTGTTTGGATATTTGTGGACCTGTACAAATAAGTAGCCAAAGACCCACACAAATGTGGGGGAAGTATAGGCTGCTGCAAACTTGTAGCCAGCTAGTGGAATTGTTCAGTTGTATGTTGTTGCAAGCTATCTTCAGGAGGAGATCATTACTCATGATCAGCTCCTTAGGGTACCTGCACCTACATATAAAAACAAAGACAAAGCAAAGAAAATAAAAGACCTCAAATAGTTCTTTGGAGCTAGTTAGCTTTAAATCGGTTAATTTTTTCAAAGTCGCTCGACTAACGTCTTCAATTATCCGATTGAGGTGAAAATTCTTAGGCTTTGCAATTACTATATTCGCTGTGTTCCTGCAACATTTGGAGGTCTTTTGGACAAGATAGAAGCTCCAAATTATGAAGTGCACCATTGGGAGGCTTAAGTCGACGAACATTTTCAAGGTCGCTCGACTAACGTCTCTAATTATCCGTTGGAGATGAAACTTCTTTGGTTGTGCAAATATAGTATTTTATGTATCCCTGCAAAGTTTGGAGGTCATTTGTACAAGTTGGAAGCTCCAAGTTGTGAAGTGCTCCATTTGGGGACTTAAGTCGGTTGACTTTTTCAATATGGATTCCTTTTGATGTTGCATGGTGCTTTTGTTTGTTGTTGCAGTTGTGGCATGTGCAGGAATTCTGAGTGCCTGACCTTTGTTGTTGTTGTTGAATTGCTTATTTGTGCAGGTGTTGTATGACTGCTGAGTCTCTAAGGCAAGTCCAACCTTGGAACAGCTGTGGTAAATTTCCAGTATACACCTGACTGGCCCTCCACTAGTTGGATGATATGGTGCCTGTGTATTTATACCTACAAGGCCAAAAAGGATAAAGACAAAGAAGAAAGGTTCTATTCTAATCCTAACCTGTAAAATAAGATTGGTTATTTTAAGAAGGCATAAGCCAAGGGAGGTGTTCCCTTTTACCATAGTCCTAACTATAGAACCTTCAAATTGATTATTACTATGCATAGCAATAAGTAATTTGAATAGTAAGTTGGACCAAGGAGGCTGACAAGGTCATGGTGGCTTCTTGATTCTCTTAAGCCTTCTTCTTCTGAAGTTGGCCATTTCCAGTTTGTCAAGCTCAAAGTAAGCTCTTGCCTCTTTGGGAAGCTCTTGTTTATTGAGATATATCTGTGGAGTAGTGCATTTGTGGCTATGTTTGGACAAAACATCAGCTGTAAAATTGGCTTCTCTATAAGTGTGGCTGCATTTGAATACCTGGAATTGATGACTGATGTCCTGCAGCTGTTGGAGTTGTGTTCTGACAGTCCATGGTGGTTGAGCTAGGTGTTTTATCCATCTGATTACTAGCTCAGAGTCCACTTCAAGGATCACTTTAGTATATCCTAATTGGAGAAACCAAGTCAAACCAAAGATGGCTGCCAATATTTCAGATTGGTTGTTTGTACCTTCTCCAAAAGGGGTTGAGAAAGCAAAGAGAAGATCTCCTTGATTGTTCCTTAGCAATCCTCCCCCTCCTATTTTTCCAGGGTTGTGAAGTGCACTACCATCAGTGTTCAGCTTCACCATGTGAGCTGAAGGTTTCCTCCAGTAGACAGTACTAACATTAACTTCATTAGTACATTTTTCCACAAGAAAGACCAGTTCCTTCCATCTATTTGGCCAGCTGATATAGGAGTAGGTAGTGCTTAGAAGGTTGAAGTTATCCTTGAAGACTGAGTAGATCACTCTTGTAATATTGGACTGCTTCCCTCCATATTTGATGGCACATCTATTTTTCCATAGGTTCCAACATATGAAGATTGGAGTTGCTTGTAGGATAAGTTTATGGACCTCATTACTGTAATTACTGGACCACCACCTCATCATCAGGTTTCTAAGGGGTGTGTATTCTTTACTAATACCCAGAGAATCAGAAAATACACTCCAAACCTTCCTGGCAAAGTTTCCAGAAACAAATATATGGTCAATGGTATCCAAACCAGCTCTATGGCAACAGTAACATTGGGCTGGGGCTTCTCCAAAGCTGATAAGTTTTTCATTAGTAGGTAGTTTCCCTCTAAGTGCTCTCCAGAGTAGGAAGGAACACTTAAAAGGAATGTGTTTGTGCCATGTTTGAGAGTTAATTCTTGTCTTACTCCTTTTGTCCCTGATAAGTTCCCAGGCAGAAGAACAACTAAATTCCCCACTGCTATTAGGCTTCCAAGAGGCCTGATCAAGTTTGTGGGGCTGATAGTTGATGTTACTTGCCAGGATGCTAGGTAGAAACTGAGGAGGTGCTTTCTGAGAGACCAGTTCTGCATTCCATTGACCATTAATCATGAAAGAAGACACCTTAGTATTGTTCTGTCTACTACTGGCTGACCTGAAATTAGCTAAGGGGCCAACTCCCAACCAATTATCCCACCAAAAGAGGCAAGAACCAAACTGTATCTGCCATTGGATATGAGGCTCAACATTGTGCTTGTTCTTCATGAGGTGCTTCCATATCAGAGACTGTCCTGTGTGCCATTTTTTGGTTATAGGATTTGACCTCTGACAGTACTTAGCTTTGAGGAACTCACTCCATAAGGAATTCTTAGTTCTGAATATCCACCATTGTTTGTATCGGAAAGACTTAGCAACATCTGATATTAGTCTCACTCCAATACCACCCTCTTCATAGGGATAACTCAGATTCTTCCAAGAAGACCAATGATATTTCCTCCTTTCATTCTTCCACCCCCAGAAGAAATTGGCTGTGATGCTTTGAATTTGCTTGATAGTGGTTGCAGGAGGGGAACAAGCAGATAACAAGTGAATAGGAAGTGCTTGGATGACATGCTTAATCAAAGTAACTCTTCCTCCATAACTAATTAATTTTGCCTGCCATCCAGCTATCCTAGCCACAACTTTAGCTATAAGCTCAGAATAATAGATGATCCTCTGTCTACCAATGTAAAGAGGACACCCCAGATATGTGATAGGGCTGTTCTTTTGCTTGAAGCCTGTAACTTTCTTGATTCTTCTAATAGTAGAGTTGAAGGCATTTGAGGGTACCATGAAGTTACTCTTGTCTCTGTTGATCAATTGGCCTGAAGCATGCTCATAGGTATGTAGTGTCTCCATGATAAGCTTCAAGGTATGAGATCTTCCAGATGAGAATATGATGATGTCATCTGCAAAACTGAGATGATTAATTTGAGGGCCCTTTTTAGCCATCAGGAAACCATGATATTGGGGGTGTTGATGAAGGTTGTTCATGAGCCTGGAGAGGACTTCAGCACCTATGATAAACAAAGCTGGTGATAATGGATCCCCTTGCTTAAGGCCTCTTGTGGAATGAAAGAATCCATGCCTTGAACCATTAATAATGATGGAATACCAATTATCAGCCATAATTCTCCATACCATATCAATGAAACCTTCTTCAAATCCCATTTTCCTCAAAACTAGACAAGTATAGGACCAAGATACCCTATCATAGGCTTTAGCCATGTCAAGTTTGATAACTACATTACCTCCTACATTTGGCTTCTTGATCTGGTGTATAATCTCTTGGGCTAGCATAATATTTTCAGAAATGTTCCTGCCTTTGACAAATCCAGATTGGTTAAGGGAAATGAGGTTGGGTAGGATAGGTGCCAGTCTAAGGGAAATGAGTTTGGAGATGATTTTGTTTGTGAAGTTGCTAAGGCTAATTGGTCTATACTCAGAGAGCTTGTTAGGATGGTGTACTTTTGGGAGCAGCACCAAACAAGAGTGAGTAAAGTATTTAGGCATAGCTTGTCCACAAAAGAAAGATAGAATCACTTTAAGGAGGTCCTCTTTTATGATGTTCCAACATGCTTGGAAGAACTTGCCATTCATTCCATCAGGTCCAGCAGCTGAATTGGGATTCATTAAAAACACTATAGTTCTCAACTCCTCCATTGTAGGGATAGCTTTCAGGTTTCTATTATGCTCATCAGTGACCATCCTGGGAATACATTGGAGGGTATGCTCCTGAATTTGTGTCTCCTCACCAGTGAAAATGGCTTGGAAGTGTTCACATGCAGCTTTGGCTATGTTTTCTTCACCTTGTACCCAATTATCATCCTTATTCTGGATCTTATGGATGTATAATTTCCTCCTTCTTCCTCTTATCAAGGCATGAAAATACTTGGAATTCACATCACCCTCTTTGAACCAATGCAACTGAGTTTTTTGCTTTAGCATGGATTCCTCTAGTTTCAGGTATTTTATATACTCTGCATTGATGGCATGGAGCTTTGTTCTGTTCTCTTCAGAATTACTAGAGATTAGCTCTTCCTCTGCATGTCTAGTCTTGTCTTCATATTCTTTAACTTTGGCATATATATCACCAAATTGCAATCTGGACCAAGTACTAAGAGTGGCTGCCAACCTCTTCATTTTCTGATGGAAACACCACATTGGATTACCCTCCATGGTCCTGTTCCAGCAATTACTAACAGTATCCAAGAAAGATGGTTGTTCTGTCCAGCAGTTAAGGAATTTGAAATATTTGGTGTGTTGTTGGTTTTGATCAATCATCTCCAGCAGTAAGGGGCAGTGATCTGAACCCACAGAGGGTAGATGAGTAATGGTAGTCTGAGGCATCATCTCTAGCCACTTATCGTTGACCATTCCTCTATCAAGTCTCTTCCAGATTCTGAACATTATACCCCTTAGATTAGACCAAGTGTATCTCTGACCACAAAACCCAAGATCTTGTAGTCCACAGGCTTCTATGATGCTGATGAACTCAAGGCTCTTTTTCATATTGTAAGTGACACCTCCCAACTTTTCTTGAGGGTCTGTGATAACATTGAAATCACCTAATGTGCACCATGGAAGGGAGGTGGCTGACTGTTGTAGCATGCTATCCCACAGAGGTCTTCTGAGATGATCTTTGCATTTTGCATATACAAAGGTAACTATGAACTGATTTGGATTCATTACATGATTAAATTCATAAGTAATCAACTGCTCCTCATTTTCCAATATCCTGCAGTCTACATCCTTGGTCCAAAAAAGCCAAATCTTACCATTTGGATTACTAATAGCATGGTCCATGTTGAGTTGATTTCTGAAGTACTGAATCTGAATGCTATCAGAAAAAGGCTCTAGGATGGCAATAATGGGAATTTGATGGATACTCTTAAGAGATTTAAGTCTTTCCATGGCTCCTTGGGTATTAATACCCCTCACATTCCAGCATAGTGTACTAATCATTGAGAGTTTTTGGAAGTGAACAGCCTAGTGTGAGGTCTGCTTGTGCGAGCAGAAATAGTTGGACTGATGGGTTTATTACTGTGACTGGTTCTATGAATTCCTCTAGGGGACAAACCTTGGGAGTTAGCTATTTGTTGAATCTCATCATCATACTCATTTGTGTAAGATGTACCTAAGGGTCTGTTTAAGTGTTCACTGGCAACATCCTCCTCATCTAGATCCTTCAAGGGTTGGTCCTCATAGTCACCCTCATCTTCAGACTCAATAACTGCATATTCATCCAGGTCAGAAGGGACTTCTATATTAGTATTAGTATTAGTATTGAGGGTGCATTTGGGGAGAGATTGTGTGTGTTGTTCTGCAGTTCTACTTGTAGGATGTTGAGGAGGTGTGTGGTTGTACTGAGTTTGCAAGGGTGTAATATCCATCCCCCTTTGGTCATCCTTCAGCACAAATTGTTGGCATCCAAGGTTAGGATGTTGTTCTTTCACATTGTCTACTACCAGAGGAATTTGTTCCTCGTGAGACAAATTCCTTTCTTCTACTCTTTTTTTTAATGCATCCCTTCTCCTTTTGCTCAGTTTATTCTTTTTTTCATTAGACCCTGTGACACTAGTGCTTGCTACAGACCCTAAATCCTTAGCCATAGATCCCAGCTGAGTATTATGACTGGTAGTGTCAATATTCCTATTTGTGTGGTCATTAGGCTGATTAATTGTAGGTAAATTTATGTTATGAATTGCAGGGGTTGAGTCTTCTCCCTGAAAATGCAGCATGTGCATTTGAGTTGGGACCTGACAGTTCCCCTGTTGCTGCTGCATATCAACATCCCTTCTGTCAACATGCATTGCATTGTCCTTCAAGCTAATATCTGCTCTTTCCTCCAAGGATTCCTTTGAGTTAACAGGTGCAACTTCTTCCAAGATTTGCAGATTTGTAGGCTGAGTAGGAGTTGTAATGTTGCCCATTTCTAGATTGAAAATGGGAGAAACTGTAGGTCCCAGTTCATGCAACTCTGTTGCCCTATTTTGCACATTCTTTTCGTTTATTTTAGCAGCTGAAAAAATATATGAAGTGGTAGCAGGATCTCTAGAGTCACTCCTAGGGTCAACCATACTGTTCTCATGCAAAACATGAGACATAACCTCTCCTCTGGGTACCCCTTCCTGCAAGTTAGTTGGCTTCTCCTGAAACCCACCATCCTCACCTCCATTAACTACTTCAGCAGCAACAGTTAAAACATTCAATACATTAAGACTACAGAGGGAGCCATGGGGGATTGGGAGCATTGAGTCAATACCTGATCGATGCTCGCTTTGTACGGTTTGAATTGCGCTGGTCGTAGTGACAGTATTACCATCAATACCTGTAGTTCTGAGTTGAGTGGGTTTATATACCTGTTGAGTGTTACCTTGTATCTTTTGGGTGTTTTGTACGGTTTGGGTCTTCCCTTTGAATTTTCTTCTCTTTTGGGTTTGCCATTGGTTGGTTGGGACTTGATTCCTGTTCTGATTATTTGAGTGTTCCTATATTTTGTTTCTTCCTCCTTGAGTTGTGGTGGTTGTTTCTTGTATCGGTACCTGTTGTCTGACACTTACAACATTAGTTAAAATAGTTGGAGAAGAGATCATACCTGTGTTTTTTGTCGACTCATCTTTCTTTGGCTCTTCTTCCTTGTTTTTGGCCTTATTGCGTTCTGCATCTCTTCTGCTGACTGGGTAGGCTGGAGGAGTATGACCCTGGTGTTTACAATAAGTACAATAAAGTGGTATATCTTCATATTCGATATCCTGCCATCTACCTTCCCCATTTGGGTCATCATTTTCGTCAAAGCCAATCCACACACTTTGGATTCTAGGCTTGGTGATTTACATTTGGACTTTTACTTTCGCTACGCTACCCCTCGTCTTTTGCATGAAGGCCATGTCTAAGTGTAATACTTGTCCCACGTCCTCCAGCAAAATCGTAACAAATTCTTTGTGGAAATAATGCCATGGAAGCTCCGGGAGTATGACCCATACAGGGAGAATGGGGGTTTCATAGTTTGGATCAACGGTAGGAGTCCAAACTTGAAATCTCATAAAGACACCTTCAATGTACATGCGCTTGCTATCTAAGACAGTAGCTCTATCGTGTTCGTTATCTAGGTCAATATATATATGTCTAGAGTTAAAATGCGTAATCTTGACCTTGCCTCAGAGTTCTGTTTGGGCAATGAATTTCTTTCGAATGACCTCCATCTTGGGCATTGGGCTATAGAACTTGTCTATGAGGGTGTACTTATATGATTCTGCCATTTTAATCATGTAGTCCTCTCTCTTAAACATAATAGCAGGACAGCCTTGTTTCATTACTCTTTTTGGGGTTGTAAGGTCAATTTTGGTAGTATTCTCAGTTTGTGTACCTCTCAGCCGTGTGGCCATGGATTGTTTTGCTATAGGGGGCGGAGGGTGATTTGTGGTGACCGGTTGGTTGATAGGGGGCTTGGTCTTTGAAGGTAGCGCACTGGGGGTTAGGGTCACTACCGGATTTCTAGAGTTTTTTGGGTCATATTTTTGGAAATTAGAAGATATTGGAGGGAAGTCTGAACTGGGAGGGTATTTGGTACTTTTAAGATTAGTTAAGGTGCTAGGATTATCTGGGGAAATATTTTTGGGCACTAAAAGACTGTTTTCGACTCTATTCTCACAAGATGGAAATTTGGAATTTGAGTTAGAGGTGTCTAAAAATTGTGGCATTTGGTTTAAAACGTTCGTACTGATATGGGGGTTAGTAATACCTTGAGAATTTCTTTGGGCGTTCACCGGATGAGTGTTTTCGGTGATTTTTACGTTAGGTTCAATTCTAGTATTGGCATTTGGTATGTTAGGATAGTCATTTTTTGAATTTAAATTTTTTTGATGGATACTGTATTGGTGCGTATTATTATTCAAACTAGAAACATTTTTTCCGATCGCCGGAGTTCCGGTGTCGCCGCTGCCAGTGTTAGTACTCAAATTGGCAACCCTAATTGATAAATTCGAATTGATAGGGACCACACCTGAAGGGCCTTTTTGTGTTTCTGGACTCCTCTCTTCAAGATGAATAGGTTGACATTGCCAATTTTGGAATTGGAGCTTTGCCGCTGCGCCGCCTCCGGCAGTTTGGATTGGAACCCTAATTTCCAAATTGGAGGAGATAGGTGTTGTTGCTGATGGGACTTTTTGGTTCATTGTGTTCCTTGTAAGATCGTCTACCAAACCCCCAGAACAATTTGTATTTTCGCCACCAGACGTGGCGACGCCGCCACTATCGGAAATCACTTCACCGCCGGAATTCTTCAAATTGATATTCGACGAGTTTGGCTTTGTGTATGGCGGCGATTTTTGGATGGTTGTATTCGTATTGTTCTCCTCTACAAGATGGCATTGGTCTTGACTCTCGAATGTCGCCGGAACGCAAACGTCGGAGTTCAGCAGTGTGTCGCCGGCGACGCCGTCACCCATTGGAGCTGGGCTTTTAGTATGAGGTGCGCCTGGGGGTGCACTACCAACCCCAGGTGGTGTGCCACCTCGAATAACATCGGAGGCCGTCAAATTTGTAGTTCGAGTGGCTGGCGTTTCGCCGGAGTTTCGTCCCACTGTCGCGCCTGGATTTCTCTTAATTTCCATGGTGAAATCCCTTGGATTTTTGATATGATGTGGCTGGGATGCTATTCTAACATCCCCAATTGATGGTTTTTCAATACAAATTACAGAAGTTGACTTAGAATTGGTTCCTTGATCAGTGGCAGAATGTTGAACAGTGATCGCTGCTGTTTTTTCAACATTCCCGAAGCTTCGAATGTCCGATTGGGACGATTCCTGTTGTGTTGGATTCGTCTCATCGATACCTACGATTCTCTGGTTCTCGAGGCTCCACTTGAGGAGGGATTTACACATCCAACATTCCGAAATATCATCATTTTGTTGGCCCAAGCCGTAGCCAACCAAGATAATCAAGGTGTTGCTCCTCCTATGCCTTAAGTGCCTACCCTGGATAGTAGGATTCCATATTTCAAGAGGCTGAATCCACCCTAATTTGATGGTTCCAAGTTAGATGAGGACCCAATGGAGTTTATTGAGGAAGTTTATCTGATTGTGGCAATTATGGGAGTACCTCTAAATGAAAAGGCTGAGCTAGTAGCCTATCGACTCAAGGGTGTAGCAAGAGTTTGGTATGAACAATGGGTGGTTAAGAGGGGTGAAGGTATGGGACCCATAGAGTGGGAAGAGTTCAAGGGTGTCTTCTTAGATTGCTTCTTTCATTTGGAGATAAATTAGGCAAAGATTTAAGAGTTCATCAATTTTTTCCAAGGGAGCATGAGTGTGAGAGAGTATTTCCTCAAATTCATCAAATTTTCTAATTATGCTCCTTTCATGGTATCCGACCCAAGGGTCAGAATAAGCAAATTCATCTCCGATATTTCTAGTTTGGTGTCCAAAGAATGCAAGATGGCCATGTTGGTCAAGGATATGGACATCTCCCGAATCATGACATATGTGGAACAAATTGAGGATGAAAAATTGAGGTAGAGGTCAAAAGGGTTCAAAAAGGCTAGAGTTGATGGTGGAGGGTTCACTAACCTAAGGTTCGATTATAGTAGTGGTAGAAATGGTCAAAGTGGGCAAAGATTCATGGGGAAAGGTCCCATCAATACTCCTACCCCAAGGTTCAACAAATAAAAAGGTTCTAATATTATGATTCTAAGGAAGAATGTGGGTGCTCAAGCTTTCCACACTTACAAGAAGTATGGGAGGACTCACATAGGGGAATGCTTCAGCTCTAATGCATGCTTCAAGTGTAATATGGGTCACCAAACTAGAGATTGTAGGAGTGGTGGGGGTAGGCCTCAAGGCAAAGTTGCTCATGGTAGATAAGCTAAAGGGAGTGGCCAATACACCAACTAAATTTTATGCTTTGTATAGGAGATAAGAAGTTGAGGAAACACGTTGTCACCGGTATGTTAAAGGTCTTTGATTTTGATGTGTATACATTATTAGATCTGACTGCCAATTTGTCATTTGTTACTCCATTTATTGCTAATATGTTTGATGTGTTACCCGAAAAGTTATTGGAATCCTTTTTGGTTTCTACCCTCATCGGTGAGTTGGTTATTACTAGAAAAGTCTATAAGGGTTGTCCCTTGTCTATCTTGCACAAAGTTGTTCCTTGTGATCTCATTAAGCTTTTTGGTGTTATTCTTTGGATGGATTAGTTGCATGTGTCATATGTTTCTATAGATTGTAGGGCTTATAGAGTCAAGTTTCAATTGCCAAGTGAGCCTATTCTCAAATGGAAGGGTCATGATTCAGTGGTTAAGGGTAGGTTCATTTCTTGTCTTAAGTCTTAGAAATTGATTTCTAAGGTTTTGCATCTATCATATTGTGAGAGTTAGGGATGCCAACTCTGAAATTCCTTCTCTTGAGTAGGTCCTCGTGGTTAATGTGTTTTTCGATGTCTTTCCTAACAACCACCCCTGTGTCCCTCCTTAAACGGAAGTTTATTTTGGTATCGATCTTCTCTCCGATACCCAACCTATCTCTATTCCTCCCTACCAAATAGCCCTGGCAGAATTAAAAGAATTAAAGGAATAATTAAAGGACTTGTTGAAAAAGGGATTCATAAGGCCAAGTATTTCACCATGGGGTACTCTCATGTTGTTTGTGAGAAAAAAGGATGGGTCACTTTGTATGTGCATAGATTATCGTCAATTAAACAAGGTGATCATTAAGAAAAAAATATCCATTCCGTAGGATAGATGATTTATTTGACTAATTGCAAGGGATAATTCATTTCTCAAAGATTGATCTTCGGCCTAGCTATTATCAATTAAGAGTAAGGGAGCGTGATATTCCCAAGATGGTATTTCAAACATGGTAAGGTCATTTTGAGTTTTTCATGGTGTCGTTTGGAGTGAGAAATGCACCAACGATATTTATAGATCTGATGAATAGGGTGTTTAAACCCTACCTCGATATGTTTGTGGTGTTCTTTATTGACAATATCTTGATTTACTTTTGGGGTGCGGAAGAATATAAAGACCACTTGGGAATTGTGCTTCAAACTTTGAGGGACAGGCAATTGTTCGCCAAGTTTAGTAAGTGTGAATTTTGGTTGGAAAAGGTGTCATTTCTTGGTCACATAGTGTCCGGTGATGGAATCAAGGTTGATTCTAAGAGGACAGGGGAGGTAAGGAGTTAGCCTAGACCATTGTCTCATTCAGACATTAGGAGCTTTTTGGGTCTAGCCACGTATTATAGAAGGTTTGTCGAAGGGTTCTCTTCTATTTCCTCTCCATTGATGAAATTGACTTAAAAGAAGGCAAAGTTCCTCTGGATGAATGAGTGTGAAAGGAGCTTTCAAACCTTGAAAGATCGACTTACCTCCCCTCCGATTTTGACTCTACTAGAATGGTTGGAAGGGTTTATTGTATATTGTGATGCTTCAAGGTTTGGTTTGGATTATGTTTTGATACAAAACTAAAAGGTTATAACCTATTCTTCTAGGCAATTGAAGGTGCACAAGCATAACTACCCTAACCAAGATCTTGAGTTGGCGGTCGTTGTGTTTGCCCTGACATGAGTGTGCATTATCATCCGGGTAAGGCCAATGTTGCTGCTGATGCACTTAGTAGTGTTTTTATAGGTAGTGTGTCTCATGTTGATGAAGGGAAGAGGGAGTTGGTAAGGGATGTTCATAGGTTGGCTAGATTAGGGGTGAAGTTGAGTGTTTTCGATGATGGTGGTTTGTGCAAAATGGGTCCAAATCATCTTTGGTGGTAGATGTTAAGTCAAAACAAGACCTTGATCCAGCATTGGTGGACTTAAAGAAATCGGTGGGAGAGAAGAAAGTAGATATCTTTTCACAAGTGGAATATGGGGTACTTCATTACCAAGGTCAGTTATGTGTTCCAAATGTGGATGGCCTAAGGGGTTTGATATTTAAAGAGGCTAATAATTCTTTATATTCTATTCATCCTAATTCGATCAAAATATACTGGGATTTAAAGGAGATATATTGGTGGGGTGGCATGAAAAAGGACATTGCAAGGTTCGTGGCAGAATGCCCAAATTGTCAACAAGTCAAGGCCGAACACCAAAGGTCGGGTGTACTAGCATAAGACATTAAAGTCCCCACTTAGAAGTGGGATGATGTAAATATGGACTTTGTAGTAGGTTTGCCTCGTACTCAGAAATATCATGACTCAATTTGGGTGGTTTTTGATAGGATGACGAAGTCGGCTCACTTTCTATCGGTCAAGACTTCTTATAGTGCCTAGGATTATGCTAAGTTGTATATTCAGGAGTTGGTAAGGTTGCATGGTGTGTCGTTGTCAATTATTTTGAATTGTGGTACCCAATTCACTTCTCATTTTTGGAAGTCATTTCAAAGGGGACTTGGTACTAAAGTAAAGCTAAGAACTGCATTTCATCCTCAAATTGATGGGAAAGCCGGACGGATAATTCAAATGCTAAAGGACATATTAAGGTCTTGTGTATTGGAATTTAAGGGAATTTGGGATGACCATCTCCGCTTATTGAATTCATTTACAACAATAGCTACCACTCAAGTATTGAGATGACGCCATTTGAGGCTTTATATAGGAGACGATGTAGGTCTTTAGTGGGTTGGTTTGAATTGGGAGAGATGACCTTGTTGGGTCCCAACTTGGTACTTGATGCTTTGGAGAAGTTGAGGATCATTAGAGAAAGGTTGAATATGGCTCAAAGTCGCAAAAAGTCCTATTCCGATACAGGGAGAAGGGACCTTGAATTTAGTGTGGATGATTGCCTATGAGTTGAAATTTCCATTAGAAATGACTATGGTTCATCCGATATTCCATGTGTCTATGTTAAGGAAGTGTGTAGGTGGTCCAAGTTTCGTCGTGCCTTTGGAAGTAGTGAATGTTGAAGAAAACTTGACATATGAAGAGGTCCTAGTTGAAATTTTGGATCGACAAGTCAAAAGATTGAGGAACAAGGAAGTTGCATCTGTCAAGGTCCTTTAGAGGAATCAACAAGTCAAAAGTGCTACATGGGAGGCAGAAGCGGATATGATGAAGTGATACCTTTATCTCTTTCACTCTACTTAAGCCTAATGTATTACGTTGTCTTTGCTCAATTACTCCAAATCTTTGCATTTCAACTTTTCTTGTCATATACATGCATAATTTTTAAATGTGTTTGAACGATGTTTAAATTGCACTATTACATGCATGTTGGATTGCTGGTCCTCTTTACGTGTCCTTTCTATGCTGGTGGAATATCATTCGAGGACAAATATTCCCAAGGGAGAGATATTGTAAGACCCTAGAAGTTGAGAAGTCAAAAAAAAGGAAAAACTTATGAAAATGGACTACTAAAGGTATACGACTCAACCTATGAGTCATAGGAACTCTTACGAATCATAGGCGTGACTCGTAGGATTGATGCTGAGGTTGGAAATTTGTCTAAGTCAGAAAGTGAGTCTACGAGTCAACTTATGACTAATAAAAGTGAAGACGACTCGTAGAAGTAAAGACAACTCGTAGAAGTGAGCCATAGTTGTAAGGCCTGAGTTTTGCACATAACAAGCCTCAATACGTTTTCTAGGATTCAACAGGACAAGTCGTAGAACTTTTGACGAGTCATAAAGTTGAGTCGTAGGAAAATTTTAGAGACTTAGTTTTAAGGGTTTTCTCATACCTTACAGAACGAGTCCTTTTTAGATTCGTAAAGATCTATTTGTAGGGTCTGTTCGATTAGTTATAAGGATGGGTATTTTGGTCCTTCCATATGTTTTAGTAGAATGGGGACAATTTTAGGACTAAATTCTCACTATATACTAACCCTAATATTCCCAAACCTTTCATTCGCCCATTAACTCTCAAATTCACAAAATCCTTCTCTCCCAAGGCTCCTTTCAAAGGTCTTTTCATCACCAAGCAAATTCTGGGGTTTCTTCAAGATCAAGTCTTCCTTCTCAATCTCAAGGTCAAAATTTATCAATGTATATAGGTGTATACCCAAGGGTCCTTCCACCCATGGAGTCCAAAAAACTTTTAATCAAATCTCTAGATTTCAAGTAAGATATTTCTTATGGGTCATTCCAATTTCTATTTAATAGCATGAATGATGATTGAGCTAATGATTATTGGCCTATTTGAATGCAAAATGATTTCAAATGCATGGATTGATGGTTTGCAAGTATTTTCTCTACTTAGATCCTTAAAGGTTCTAGAAATTCATGGTGGATTATTTAAAGCATAATTTTAAATTGTTGAACTTCATAGTGTTATGCATGATTTTATTTATATACATGTTGAAAGTTGAATTGAATTGAAGCCACCTAGTTTTACTCTATTCTTCATTAAAGCATGATTTAAAGGTGATAGATTCCAATTAAATGTTTATGAAAGCTAATAACTATGATTATGAGAGTATTTTTAATGAAAGAACGAATGTTTGTGAGAGGCTCCCTCACACAAGTTATGAATTATTTTTGCGATAAGGACAATTATTGCATATTTGAATCACCAAAGGTTAAGAGCTATTCTACCGAATGATGATTTGGTGTCTTAAAACTTATGTATGTTTATATTACTATGATATATTATTCCATGCGATTTGACTTAGCACCGAATGAGGCTTGATGTAGTTTCCGTAATGGAGTCCTAGTAGCAACCTCTTCCTTCATTAACTATGTGCCAACCATAGGAGCCCTTGTAGGCTAGGCTAGTGGATCCACAAATGACCATCTAATATTAAAGAAATGAATGGTGACGGAGCTCTAACTTGGCAAGTAGTCTCCCCTTCTAATATAGGTGGTTACGTTGGATTTTATGTCATAGCTCACATTGTGTTAATGCCGGTTACAGTTATCTTCCTATATTTATGATTCAAATGCTATGAACTCATTTATGTACTTTTCTTTATAAATGTCCTAATGTTTTCCATTATATTGCATGCCTACATACTTAGCATATTCAAAGTACTTGTGCATACAATTTTGCCTACATGATATGACTATGTAGGGATCGGTGCTCCTCCTCATTCTCCTCCAATGGCTAGTTGGGATTGCTTGAAGGCTACGTTTGGTGAGTTCCCATGTTTCAGGAATTATGCTCCTTTCCTTTTCTAGATTATGCTATGTTGATACCTATAGACATCTATTATGGTACTTCATTTTTATTTTTGTTTGAGGAGGATCTAGGGACATGTCTTAGCCTCAGCCAAGCCTATGATTTAAAGGTATTGTTGGGCATATGTATGGTGAATCTTGACTATTATGGTTCTTGCTTATGATGTTTTCCCTTAGTCCCTCTTTCCCCTCGTTTTCCGCTTGCTTATTTATTATCATTGCTAATGGAAGCTTGGGAGATTTTACACAATTCTCTCAAATAAGTTGATAAAGTAAAGAAGATAAAACTTCAAACTCTAAGGGTTGATTTTGAAGTTTTAAAAATAAAAGAATCTGAATCCATTTCTAATTTTTGTTCAAGATTGATGGTTGTTGTGAATCAACTAAGAAGCTACGGGGAGGAAGTAGATGTTGTATGTGTGGTAGAAAAGATCTTTCGCTCTTTAACACCTAAATTTGAATATATTGTTATGCTATTGAGGACTCTAAAGATTTAGACTCTGATGGTAGAGAAATTCAAAGGTTCTTTACAATCCTACGAAGAAAAGATGATAAGGAGAAAAGAGGATCCATTAGAGCAACTTTTTAAAATTCAGAAATCCTTCAAAGATTTAGAAGCTATAAAATGATATAGAGGATATGGATAATGGTGAGGCCGTGGCAGTCATAGAGACTGTGGAAGAGGTAGAAGCTATATTAATAAATTCAACAATGAAGATAAAAGCCACCAATCATTCAAAGGTCGTGGTTGTGGACAACGAGGAGGTATAGGACGTGGAGCTTATCAAGGTACATATGAAATAAAGTATGACAAATATAAAATTGCATGTTATAACTGTCATAAATTTTTGAAATTACTCTTGGGAATGACGTAGCAATGTTGAAGAGAATGCTAACCTTGTTGACAATAACAAAGACGCTAATTCAACACTATTAATGGAACTTAAAGAAAAAGATACAATTGGTTGCAGTTTATAGTATCTTGACAACGGAGCAAGTAATCATATGTGTGGACATAAAGACAAGTATGTGGAGATAAAGAAGACACTGAAAGGTAATGTGTCTTTTAGAGATACCTCAAAGGTCCAAATTAAAGGGATAGGTACGATTTTGATATCCTATAAAGATGGTGGCCATAAATTGATTAATGAGGTTTACTATGTGCCAAAATTGAAAAGTAGTATTTTGAGTTTGGGTCACAACTTCTTGAAAAAAGATATGATATTCATATGAAAAATATGCATCTCTGGCTTAGATATTTAAGTAACAACTTAATTGTTAAAGTGAATATGGCAAAGAATAGGTTGTTCCCTTTTAATCTTTGGACCATTGGTGCAAAGTGCTTGAAGGCTAATGTTTTCATGACCCAGACTAGGGCCTAGACATGACACAACGACTAGAATTCCTGAGGAAACCTCAACCAAGCCATCTTAGCATATCAAGCATACATAAGGTAAGTAAACCAACAATCTAAAGTAAAGTGATGGATAAGTCTCCAAAAAAAAAACTAAAGCTAAAGGTGAAGCTTATGCCCGACTTAACAGACTTACACATTTTCTTTATCTAAACATGCATCTATTACAATAACATAGGTAGGGGCATAGAACAAGACACTAGCTCATCCAAAAAAGAAAAGAAATATTCTCAAAATAACAACATAGTCTAGAGGTAGAAAGAAAATATAAGTTCGATAGGTAGTCCCTAAAGCATGATGACTTACCAAATCAAGTGAACAAGTGTTCTATCTAGCCATGAGAGTGTCTGGAGTGATCCCCATGGCCTACATTATAAGAAAATATACGCAAATAAAAGAAGTATGCGTTAGTACATTGAATGTACTAAGTATGTGAGCATGCAATGCAATATGCCATGATATAATAAACTGGTACAATAAACCATTTGAAAACCATGAAATCATTTGAAATACTATTTGAAACAATGAGACTTGGCCAATTTAATATAGGAACCATGATGAATCATAAAATAATGTAAACACTATAATAGAAGTCATGACTTATTATAGGAAAACACATACTTTGAAAATACCATGAATCGTAACGAAGTATACCATAAATCCTTTCAGAGGAATATATAAACTTGTGAGAGAACATACTTTAATTTGTGAGAAAAACCATTAACCAACATAAACCATGTAAGATATAACATAGAGTCCAATGTTTACCCATACATCGGAAGAACGGGAGAGGCAACTTGCCAAGGTAGACTCCTATATCAGGCCTCATAAACTTGAGTCGTAGGGTCCTTCGTCCAGGATTAATGAAGTCTATTTTCGTCCTTTTCTATTTTGTGTACAATATATCTAGACACTTTTATGGAAATGTTCAGAACCTACAACTAACCAAGCCTTCAAAATCCCTCTTATAAATTATTCTCAAAAATTCCCTAAGGCAATCAAGGTTTTCTCTCAAGGTGCTCTCCTACAATTCAAGTTAGGGTTTCAAAAACACAAGTCTCTTCTTATAAATTTAGTGCAAGATTCAACCAAGGTATGTGAGATTTCATTCATGGGTTTTGTTCACCCATGAAGTCCCTAGGTTTTCCTAAAAAATCTCCTTTATTTCAATGATTTTCTAACCCTAGGATGATGATATTGCATTGAGCTGGTTCAATTACCTTTTTAGTTGACTTCAATGATTATATTATGCATAAGTCAATCTTAATTGCCTAGTTAGACTCAACAATCATTGAAACTTAGCCCAAATATCAGGCCTTAGGACTTTTCTCCGAAGTCCATTTTACAAATCGTCAACATGTCTAAGGGTCGTAGAACCCATTCGTCTTGTTAACCCTGAAAACCGGTAAATACTTGAGCATCTGAACTTTTCTTGTGTGTCAAAATTACGAGTCGTCAGTGTGTCTACGAGTCGTCAACTTGACTCGTAGACCCTCATTTCACTTAACCCATTTTCCTTACCTACTACCATCCCTATGAGCCATTCCTACGACTCATAGGAATTCCTATGACTCATAGGTCAAGTCGTAGACTTAGGGACAGTCTAATTTCTTTAAATTTTCTTTTGTTTCATCTTTCCAATTTCTAGGGTTTTAAAATATATCTCCTTGGGGAACAGTTGTCCTCGAGTGAGATTCAACTAGCATAGAATAGACACGGAAAGGGGACTAGCAACCCAACATGAATGCAATAACAAATCAAAATACATAGAACATAGGATTTTCAAACTTAGCATAAAACATGACTTTTTAAAATCAACTTCATGAACATGCATGTATATGAAAGGAAATGAGAATAACTAGAACTCGAAAATCTATAAGGATAGACTTGAGAAGATAACACTTCAACTAGCATGTAAACTTAAACACTCGGTTTATAAAGTCAAACATGGAACAATGAATATGCAACTAACCCATACCAAATATTATCATGACCAAAGGAAACTCGTAACATACCGGATGAAGAATTCTGAGCCATCTCCCTTCCTCTTCTAGTAGACACCGGACTATCCCTCATGTTATGTGCCATATCACCACACTTGTAGAAACCCTCCTTACTGGCCATGAATTTTCCTTGGTAAGTCCTACCACACCTTTCACAAAGGAGGAAAGGGACATCCTTCCTTGTTATCCCTAGATATCGGGGCATTAGCAAAAGATGAACCACTATCGGTTTGAACCCTCTTGGACTTTCTCTTAGAATTCTCTTTCAACTTCTCTTCTTCTTTTTTCTCAGCATATTGCATGAGCCTAGAAATATCCATCTATTTGATAAGTGTAGTGGTTCGGCACTCTTTCACACCAATTCTGACACCCCCAAAATAAACTTACTCATTTAGGCATAGGATTCGACTCCAAAGAAGGAGCATACTTGGACAACTTTGTGAACTTGAGGGCATATTACCTCACACTCGTATTACCTTTCTTGAGCTTGATAAACTCCATCACCTTTTCCTCCTTAAATTCATGTGGAAAGAAGCGGTCAAGAAATGCAACTTTGAAATTTTCCCAACCTATGGGACCTCCTTCAACCCTTTTGGCTCTCCATTGATTGTACCATACTTGAGCTACTCTCACGACCCAAGCCTAGGGCATAGACATGACATGGAGAATGAAATACCCAAAGGAATGTCATCTGAGCCTCTTATCATTTATTAAGCTTCTCATTGGTAATGATATTCATAACGCAGAAACATAAAGGATAACAGGACTAAGGGAAATTCACATAGAATAAGGGTCAAGTCATCTTAAACATCAAGCATTTTGTCCAACCATACCTTCTACTTTAAAGACTTGGTGGGGGCTAAGACATGTCTCTAGCTCACCCTCAAGATATAAGTCAAAAGCACAAAAACTAACTCAATAGTCTATACAAAGCATAATCTAAAAAGACAGTTGTTCCCGAAATATGAGAACTCACCAACTAGTAGTAGACTTCAATGACAGGCTTAGCATAAGGAAGATATTGTGGAGCAATGCCGGTCCCTACATGGTGATATCATGTAGGCAAAAGTATGTGTTAGTACTTTAAATGTATAAGTATGTAAGTATGCTATACAATGAAGAACATAACAGACATTTATAATCAATATGCATAAGTGAATGCATTCATGAAAAATCAACATATGTAACCTTAAATCATGGATTTTGTAGGAGAGTCACCGTAACCAACATTTAATACCATGTGAGCAATTATATGGAATCCAACATAACTCCCTACATTGGAATGGAGAGACTAATTGTCAGGTAGAACTCCATCAACATTAATCATTTCTTTAACTTTAACTTTAATGGCTAATCGTGGATCCACTAACCTAAATAGCCTACAAGGGATCCTATGTTTTTTTTATGGGAACAGACCCTACACGAGGCTCCCACCTCTCGTGCACAGTCAGGGGTTGAGCATCACCCCCAAGCCTTAACATAAATAAATAAAGGAAAAATACAAGGAGGGGGATATAAACCTTACCTCCGATCCTATGGTGGTTCATAAGTCGGCTAACCTATTAAGGTCGGCTAACTCATCCCCAATATAAAAAGAGACTAACTATTAACTAGAAAGCAGTAAGCCTATGAGAGGACTCCTCCCGGTACAAATTGACTAAGAAAGCATAAATGAGGGAGACTCTCCCCTTCCATGAGCAAACAGGAAAGTAACCTACACTAGTCCTATTCAACTATGCTACATACCAGACATAGCTACATTGAAGAAGAACAAGTATATAAAACTTCTATCTTGCATGGGATGGGAAAATTCTTTTCATCTTTGCACTTTTTAGTCTTGTCATACCAAGTAAGTCCCAATGGAGGGTTGCATCCACTTCAGGATTGAGCATATATCAGCTGAGGAGGGTGAAAGGAGAGGAAGTATAGTGAATTGTAGCAACCATCAGCCTTGGAGTTGTTGTTTAGAAAAGCCTTGAAACAAATTTATTGCATGCTGCATCTTGAAGGTGCTGCAGTTTTGTTAGTGTGGCAACTACTATGGAGGTGAACTAGTGCTGCCTTGCATATGGTAGGGATCCAGTGATGCTGTGGTTGTTCAGTCCAGCCATTAGAAGAACTTCTTATGTGCCTATATTCAAACAAATAAACCAACATAGGTCTCCACAGAGTTTGTCTGAAATAAGGTTGCTACAGGTAGTGAGGAATGTGGGATGGTGCTGATGAGGTCCTATCCTGCCATGCTTTAGTTCCCCTTCATTTGCATTTATGGACAGGTTGTTTTTGGTTGCATGCTATACTTAGGGTAAGAGCCCTCTTTGTGGTCAGAGTTGTCTCCTTAAGACACCTGCACAGACACACAAAACCAGAACAACATACAAAACAAACCTGCCAGCTACTGTACCAAGTACTATTGGCTTGTAATTGCTTAGTGTGTGCTGCATCTTGGTGAAGCAGAGGTTGGCTGATGTTGGTTGCTGGTGGGTTGGGAATCAATGCATTCTTGAAGTTGGAGTTGCAGCTGGGGTGCAGCATTGCTGCTGCAGGAACTGCTGCAGATGTTGAGCAAAAACATGAGGAGCCTCTAGTTCTGCAACTGCATAGGCAAACAACACCAGAAAAATACACTAACAAGCAGGTTGATGTGATGAAGAGGTCCAAGTAAGCCAAGCAATTATCTCCCTTAGTAGGAGGATCTGTGAACCTGTGCATACAAACAAAACCAGCAAAACACACAACCAAACAAATTTGCAAGCTACTGTAACTAGTACTATTAACTTGTAGTTGTTCCTTGTGTGCTGCAGGATGGTGGAGATGTTGATGTATGCAGCTCCTTGTTGCTTCCAAAGAAGAATTGATCAGCTCCTTTGAGTAAGTATGTGCCTGCACATAATAATTAAAAGAGCAAAGAGCTACAGGGTTTTGTGGTGCATGCTTGTTGCTGCAGGTATTTCAGAAGAGAACTTGTCCTGGGTGGAGGGCTGATGTATTGGTGAAGTCCTAGTATGGCAGGATGATGTCTCCTTGTTATTGCCTTCTATTTGCCAAGGTTTTCTAGATGCTATTGTGCCTACACATAGACCATCCATAAAATACAAGCATTGAACCAAACAGGATAACCAGAAAGGGCCATGTGAAGTCCTCTTAGTGGAGCTTTTTGATTTGGTGGTTGTATCTGTGATGTCGTCTATGCAGTTGTTGTTAAGGCATGTTGATGTATCCCTCCATCAACCTGAAACAATAAAACAAACAAACCCAAGCAAGAAAGGGATTACATAAGCTAGCAAACAGGAAAGGACCTCGAAGATTGATTTAGAGCCTGCTATCTTTTTCCATGTCGCTCGACTAACGTCTCCAATTATCCATTTGAGGTGAAACTTCATGAGGTTTGCACATATATCCTTTTCTTTATCCTTGTAAGCTTTGAAGGTTTTTTGCCCAAATTGGAAGTTCCAAATTGCAAAATGCTCTCTCTTTAGGCTTAAGACAGCTGATTTTTTCAAGGTCGCTCGCCTAACGTCTCTAATTATCCGTTTGAGCTGAAACTTCTTGGGCCTTGTCAAAATAGTATATTCTGCAATCCTGCAAAGTTTGGATGCCTTGGTGCAGGTCCTCATGCTGCAACACATCCTGCACCTCTTAGCCTGCTGAAGCTTAGATGTTGCAGGTGTTTTGGAAGTTGTATTTGTGATTTGCTCTATGTATTTGTTGTTAGTGGAAGTTGATATATCACTCCAGAAACCTGCAATAATACAACAAACAAACCCAAGCAAAAAGAAGCTTGCAAAAATTAGCAAAAAAGAAGGGACCTCAGTAAGAGCTTTGGAGCCTTTTATCTTTTTCCAAGTCGCTCGACTAACGTCTCCAATTATCCGTTTGAGCTGAAACTTCTTGAGCTTTGTATATATAGGCTTTTCTTTAGTCTTGTAAAATTTGAAGGCTTGTTTCCCAAGTTGGAGCTTCCAAATTACAAAAGGATCTCTCTTTAGGCTTAAGACAACTAATCGTTTCAAGGTCGCTCGCCTAACGTCTCCAGTTATCTGTTTGAGCTGAAACTTCTTGGGTATTGTCAAATTAGTATATGCTGCAATCCTGCAAAGTTTGGATGCCTTGGTGCATGTCCTCATGCTGCAACACACCAGCTGTTGATGGTCATTTGCATTCACTGCTGCTGCTGTACTGTATTCTATGTTGTTGGTGTGCTGTTGCAGGAACTCCAACCCAAGGCTCAAAGTAGCATGATAGATGTACAAAGAGGCACCTAACAAACAACAAAGGTAGGATTGAAACTTCCTTTTTGATGGTTGTTGAATGTGTTTCCCTATGTTGGATGTTGTGTTGCTTCCAAGCTTGTTCCAATGTTGTGATTTTTGCTTCATGCCCTTGCTGTACCAGTAGTTATCCTTGGATGGTCTTCCAAAGATTGGATGATATGTTGCATGTCTACAGGTACCTACACAGCCAAGAAAGAGAGGGAAAAGGAAGAAAAATTCTATTATAATCCTAATTTATAAAGATATGTTTGTTGTTCTAAGAAAGCAATGAACAAGGGAGAGTTCCCTTTTTACCATGGTCCTAACTATAGAACCTTCAAAGTGAGTATAGCTATGAATAGAAATAATTAATTTGAAGAGTAAGTTGGACCAAGGAGGTTGAAAGATCATGGTGGCTTCTTGATTCTCTTAAGCCTTCTTCTTTTGAAGTTGGCCATTTCCAGCTTGTCAAGGTCAAAGTATGCTCTTGCATCTTTGGGAAGTTCTTGCTGACTGAGATATATTTGTTGTGTAGAACATTTGTGGCTATGTTTGGATAAAGCATCAGCTACAAAATTGGCTTCTCTATAGGTGTGGTTGCATTTGAGAACCTGGAACTGGTGGCTGATTTCCTGCAGCTGCCGAAAAAGCCATTGAGGGTTTCTCCAAAAAGGGAGATGGGGTACTAAGTTACCAAGGGTGTTTGTGTGTTCCTAATGTGGATGGATTATGATAGGTGATATTGAATGAGGCCCATAGTTCTCGGTATTCAATTCATCTAGGATCCACCAAGATGTATCGTGATTTGAAGAAAGTGTATTGGTGGAATGGCATGAAGAAGGACATAGTGGAGTTTGTGGCTAAGTGTCATAATTATCAACAAGTTAAAGTTGAGCATCAAAAACCTGGAGGTTTAACTCAAGATATTGAGATTCGTACTTAGAAGTGGGAGGATGTGAATATGAACTTCGTAATGGGTTTGCCTTGTACTAGGAGACAACATGATTCTATTTGAGTTGTTGTAGACCGAATGACTAAGTCGATATATTTTCTATCGGTTAAGACTTCTTATGGTGCCGAAGACTATGCTAAGTTAGACGTTCGTGAACTTGTGAAACTCCATGGTGTTCCTTTTTTTATTATATCGATAGAGGTACTCAATTCACTTCACATTTTTGGTATGACTCCCTTAAACATAAACATTTGCTTCATATACTTTCATTTGGAGTCAAAGGTTTCATTTCAACTTTACTTTAACATAAGGAAAACTAGATGGGTTCATTTCATAACCTTCAAATACATTTGAAGAATAATTGTATGCATGAGAGTGATAGAAATGAATCAAATTAAACATCTTAAAACATCCCACCAAATACACTTTAAAACCAGTTTCAAGCCATCATATAAGAACCTTACCAAATCCTTCTTTTTATGAAATTGAGAGTCAAATACATCAATATAAGTAATTAAACATCAAATATATCATAATATATGCATTTAGAGTCATCATGTACAAGCCCATAAGAATTAACTATTTAGAATTTGAAATATCATGTTGAGAAAAAAAATTGGGCTCCATGGGTAGAAGAACCCATGGATAAAACCCAAATACCTTGGGGAAACAAAAGCCCTAATGAAGAGTTGACGAGGAATGGAGACCTGAAGATGCATTGAGATGAAACCCTAGCAGGGCTTAAAGTTCTTGGGAGAGCTTGAGAAGGGAGGATTTGAGTGTCTTGAGTCTAAGTGTGAAGAATGAGATCTTTAGAGGGTTTAGGGTCTTTAGATGAGAAAATTCATCCCTCAAAACGACACCATTTTTTCCTTTGCTCCATGGTCTAGGACCTTCCATATTTCCATGGTCTTACAATATCTCCCCCTTCGGAACATGTGTCCTCGAATGAGAATCATTAGCATAAAAAAGATATGGCACGAGGACTAGCAGCCCAACTTGAATACAATGACACTTGAAATGCATCAAACATGAGATTCTTTAAACTTTAGCATAAAACATAATTTTTAAAACTCAACTTCATGAACATTCATGCGTATGAAGACTTTAGAAAACTAAAACATAAGAGTCTTAAACAGTTGAGCATGAATAGCTTAGTACCTTAGGCTTAAATAGAATGAAAAAATGAGGTAACGTTTCATCATATCTGCTTCCATTTCCCATGTAGCACATTCAACTTGTTGATTCCTCCAAAAGACTTTAACGGATGAAACTTCTTTATCCCTCAACCTCTTGACTTGCCTGTCCAAAATCTCAACATGAACCTCTTCATAGGTAAACTTTTCTTCAACATTCACTATCTCCAAAGGCACTATAGAACTAGGATCTCCCACAGATTTCATCAACATATACACATGGAACACCAGATGAGCCATGGTCATTTACGGAGGCAATTCCAACTCCTAAGCTACTTTGCCAACACGCCTCAAGATTCTATAAGGCCTTAAATACCTATGGCTCAATTTCCCTTTCTTATCAAATCAAACCACACCTTTCATGGGCAAAACCTTTAAATACACCCAATCATCTACATTAAACTCAAGATATCTTCTCCTAGTAATGGAATAGGACTTTTGACAACTTTGGTCCATCTTCAACCTTTATCTAATGACTCTTCCCTTTTCTAAAGCATCTATGACAACATCTATGACTCTTACCTACCTCAAACCAACCAACCGAAGACATACATTATCTCCTATACAAAGCCTCAAATGGCATCATCTCGATGCTTGAGTGGTAGCTATTATTATAATAAAACTTGATGAGCGGTAGATGATCATCCCAACTCCCATTGAATTCCAACACACAAGCCCTTAACGTATCCTCTAGTTTTTGAATTTTTTTTGGCTTGCCCATCAATTTGAGGATAGAATACGGTGCTTAACTTTAACTTAGTACCAAGGCCTCTTTGAAAGGACCTACAGAAGTCAAAAGTGAACTGGGTACCACGATCTGAAAGAATAGACAATGACACATCATGCAACCTCAACAACTCTCGAATATACAACTTGGCATAATCTTCGACACTATAAGAAGTCTTGACCAGTAGGAACTGATCAGACTTAGTTATTCTATCAACAATATCCCAAATTGAATTATGTCATTCATGGGTAATAGGCAAACCCACTACGAATTCCATGTTCACATCTTTCGACTTCCAAGTAGGTATTTTGATAACTCGTGCTAGGTCACCCGACCTTTGGTGTTCAACCTTCACTTGTTGGCAATTTATTCATTCAGACATGAACCTTTCTATGTCCCTTTTCATGCCACTCCACCAATAGACCTCTTTTAGGTCTCGATACATTTTTGCCGAACTACGATAAATAGAGTATGAAGAATTATGAGCCTCCTTCAAAATTAAACTCCTTAGGCCATCAACATCCAGAACATATACCTGACCTTGGTAGTGTAATACCCCATCTCCCACTTGTGAAAAGACTTCTACCTTCTTTTCTTTCACCAATCTCTTTAACTCTACAATTTCCGGGCCAAGGTCTTATTTTGACTTAGCATCAACCACCAAAGAATATTCGGACCCACTATGAACCACCATACCACCATCATAGGCACCTCAACTTAACCCCTAATCTAGCCAACCGGGGAACATCTTTTACCAACTTTCTTTTCCCTTTATCGACATGGGTCACACTTTCCATAGACACTCTACTAAGGGCATTAACAACCATATTGGCCTTACCAGATGATAATGCACACTCATGTCATAGCCCTTGAGGAGTTCTAGCTAACTCTTTGCCTGAGATTTAGGACCTTTTGAGTGAACACATATTGGAGACTTTTATGATCGGTATACACATCCACATTCACCCCATAGAGGTAATACCACCAAATCTTTAAAGATAAAGTGACCACCGCCATTTCAAGATCATGGGTAGGGTAGTTACACTCATGCACCTTCAATTTTCTAGAAGCATAGGCTATAACTTTGCCATTTTGCATCACGACACATCCCAAACCAATCTTTGAAGCATCACAATAAACCACAAACCCTTCTAATCCTTTCGGTAGAGTTAAAATAGAAGCAAAGGTAAGTCAATCTTTCAAAGTTTGGAAACTCTTTTCACATTCATCCGTCCATATGAATTTTGCCTTCTTTTGGATTAATTTCATCATAGGAGATGAGATGGAAGATAACCCTTTAGTGAACCTTTTATAATACCCGACTAGACCCAAGAAACTCCTAATATCTGAAGAATACAATAGTCTAGGCCAATTCTTGACCGCCTTCATTTTCTTAGGATCAACCATGATCCCTCACCGGACACTATGTGACCAAGAAAGGCCACCTCTTTCAACCAAAATTCACACTTGATAAATTTGGCAAATAATTGTCTATCCCTTAATGTTTGAAGCACCACCCTCAAGTGATTCTTATGTTCTTCCTCACCTCAAGAGTAAGTCAAAATGTCATCAATAAAGACCACAACAAAAGCATCAAGGTAGGATTTGAACACCCTATTCATTAGTTCCATAAACATCAGCGGTGCATTCATCAACCCAAAACTCATTACTACAAACTTGAAGTGTATATACCTTTTTCAGAAAGCCATCTTGGGAATGTCACACTCTCTAACCCTTAGTTGTTAATAGCTTGACCGAAGGTCAATCTTGGAGAAGTGACTTGCCTTTTGCAATTGCTCAAACAACTCATCTATTCTATAGATTGGGTACTTGTTCTTAATAGTCACTTTGTTTAATTGATGGTAGTCTATGCATATTCTAGGAGACCCATCCTTCTTCCTTACAAATAACACGGGATCACCCCATGGTGAAATACTTAGCCTTATGAACCCTTTCTCTAATAAGTTCTTTAATTGTTCTTTTAACTCTTTCAATTCTACCGGGGCCATTCCGTAAGGAGCATTAGAGATAGGTTGGGTAAAGGGGAGGAGATCAATACCAAAATAAACTTCTCTTTCGGGGGGGATACCAGGAAGGTCATCGAAAAAGATATTGAGAAGATCATTTACCACAGGAAATGACTCAAGAGGAGGACATTCAGATTAGACATCTCTAACCCTCATAATATGGTAAATGCAACCGTTAGCAATCAACTTTCGGGCCTTAATACAAGAGATAAACCTACCCTTAACCACCAAATTATGACCCTCCTATTCAAGAATGGTCTCATATGGGAATTGAAACTTGACTCGATAAGCCCTATATAATATATGGAACCATAAGATGCATGTAACCAATCCATCCCGATTATAACATCAAAATTTACCATGTCAAGCTCAATGAGATCACAAAGAACAACTTTATGCAAGATAGACATGAGACATCTCTTATAAACCTTTCTAGCAACAACTGACTCACCAATGGGGGTAGATACCAAATAAGGCTCTACTAATATTTTGGGCAATACACCAAACCTATTACCTAAGAATGGAGTAACTAACAACATGTTTACACCCAGATCTAATAATTTATACACATCAAAAGAAAATACATTTAACATACCAGTAACGACATTTGGTGCTCCTTCAACCTCTTGCCTCCCATGCAAAGCATAGAAATGGTTGGTGAGTTGGACACATCCTTTAGCTTGTTTTCTTGAGAAATTTGGCCTTCAGGCCTACCATCACTACCACCTCTACAATCCCAAGCATGATGACCCAGCTTGCCACATTTAAAGCATACATTGAAGCCGGCTAAACACTCCTTTTTGTGAGTCCTCCCACTCTTCTTACATGAGAGGAAAACTTGAGTATCAACATCTCTCTTTGAGTCATTTAATTTGTACCCTTGTCCTTGTTGAATTTGGGAGGATTATTATTAGTAGGACCTTGTCCTACAAACTATTGTTCACCTTGGCCCTTGCCACTACCACCATAACCAGACCTTTGGGGGTTGAACCCTCCACCATCTACTCTAGCCTTTTAAACCCTCTTGACCGCTCCCTCAACTTCTCTTCTTTCATTTTCTCCACATATATCATTAGTCGGGAGATGTCCATCTCTTTGGCTAACATGACCATTTTACATTAAGCTTGAGACACCAGAAATAAACTTGCTCATCCTTGCATAGGGGTCGGAGACCATGAAGGAGGCATACTTAGACAACTTAGTGCATTTGAGAGCATTCTTCCTCAAACTCATACTTCCTTGACAAAGGTTGATAAACTATTGAATTTTGGCCTCCTTTATCTCCAATGGAAAGAAGTGGTCTAGGAAGGCACCCTTGAACACTTCCCAACCTATCGCCCTATTTCTTTATCTCTCTCAACAAACTATTATTCGTACCAAACTAGTGCCACACCTTTGAGTTGATAGGCCACTAGATAGACCTTCTCATTTTGAGGCACACCCATGATAACCACAATCTGGTATACCTCATTGATGAACTCTATAAGGTGCTCATCTAATTTAGAACCATCGAACTCAAGAGGATTTATCCTTTAGAAATCCCAAATCCTAGAAGCCAGATTTTTCACTTGAGAAGGATGGATGGTTGGCTACGGCTTAAACCAATAACATGATGATATTCTGGAATTCCAAATAGGTTACCCCTTCCTCATAAAGTGGGGCATTAGGAACCGGCAGAGCTTGGTCCTCATCATCAACCCTTGCTCTTAGAGGTGCTCTTCCTCGAGGCATTATCTAGAGAATACAAAATGGATCATTAGTTAGAGGAAGACATAGGATACTCTAAGGCATGAAATAACTTTGAATGAAGTGAAAACTTTCCTAAACATCCCATAGTATCATGTTGATAGTTGTGGCATGCTTAACAATCATGAATAAGAACCCTATTTAACGCAATATGTTAGATTCTGAGAACCATTTCAAAACCTCAAGCTCTGATACTAAGTTTTTCACGACCTAAGCCTAGGTACTAGACGTCACACGGTGAATGAAGTACCTGGAGGCACCTCATCTGAGCCTCTTAACATTCATTAATCTTTTCATTGGTAATGATATTCAATTACGATGGAAACATAATGGATAATGGGGATAAGGGAAATTCACTTAGAATAAGGGTTAAGTCATCTTAAACATCAAATATTTTATCCAACCATACCTTCTACTTTGAATACTTGGCAGGGGCTAAGACACGTCCCTACCTCACCGTTAAGATATAAGTCAAAAGTACCAAAAGTAACTCAATGGTCTATACAAAGCATAATCTAGAAAGATAGGGATGTTGTTCTCGAAACATGAGAACTCTCCAATTAGTAGTATCCTTCAATGACAAATTAGCCACGAGGAGGAGAGTGTGGAGCAACGTCGGTCCCTATATGGTGATATCATGTTAGCAAAAATATACGTTAGTACTTTGAATGTACTAAGTATGTGAGTATGTTATACAATGAACAACATAAGAGACATTTATAAGCAATATGCGTAAGTGAATACATGTATGAGAAATTATCATATGTAACCTTAAATCATTCATTTTGTGGGAGACTGATTGTAATCGACATTTAAGACCATGCGAGAAATTATATGAAATCCAACATAATCCCCTAGTTGGCATGAGGAGACTACTTGCCGGGTAGAAATCCATCAACATTAATCATTTCTTTAACTTTAACTTTAATGACTAATAGTGAATTCACTAGCCTAAATAGCCTACATGGGCTCTTATATTGGAGTATAGCTAATGCAACATGAGACATTACTTAAAGACCCCGTTAGGCCAAGTCCCCATCTACATGCTACATTCGGTGCTAGCTCAATACCAAAGAATAATATTTAGATATCATAATAGCATAAACATCTATATAAATTTAGACATCAAATCATTAATCGAAGGAATAACTCATTAAAACATTTTATTTGATTCAAAATGTGAGAATTCTCCTTTCACATTGAATCCTTTCTTTCGCTAAGAATCCCCTTCATCATCATTCAATCATTTCATATGACTTCCTTAAACATAAATATTTGCTTTATAAACTTTCATTTGGAGTCAAAGCTTTCATTTCAACTTTACTTTAACATAAGGAAAACTAGGTGGGTTCATTTCATAACCTTCAAATACATTTAAAGAATAATTGTATGTATGAGAGTGATGGAAATACATCAAATCAAACACCTTCTCTAAAGTATGTAGTACCAATTCGAGGCCCAGCGGGGTTACCTAACCTACCTCGAACCAACCAATCAGAGACCTACATCATCTCCCATATAAAGCCTCAAACGTTGTCATCTCGATGCTTGAGATGTAGCTATTATTATAGGCAAACTCGATGAGCTGTAGGTGATCATCCAAACTTCCTTTGAATTCCAACACACAAGCCCTTAATATAACCTCTAGTGTTTGAATTATTCTTTGGTTTGCCCATCGGTTTGAGGATAGAATGAGGTGCTTAACTTTACCTTAGTACTAAGGCCCCTTTGAAACGACCTCCATAAGTAAGAAGTGAATTGGGTACCACGATCCAAAATAATGGAAAATGGTACACCATGCAACCTCATGAACTCCCAAATATACAACTTGGCATAATATTCGGCACTATAAGAGGTATTGACTGGTAGGATGTGAGCCGACTTAGTCATTCGATCAATAGTTACCCAAATTGAATCATGACATTTCCGGGTATGAGGTAAACCCACTACAAAATCCATGTTCACATCTTCCTACTTCCTAGTAGGTATTTCAATATCTCATGCTAGTCTACCCGA
Organism: Solanum dulcamara; assembly: GCF_947179165.1. NCBI lineage: Eukaryota > Viridiplantae > Streptophyta > Magnoliopsida > Solanales > Solanaceae > Solanum > Solanum dulcamara. The sequence continues at coordinate 24,102,762 of NC_077247.1, read as the reverse complement.
CCTTTGATGTTTGACCTTCACTTGTTGACAATTTAGATATTAGGACACGAACCCTTCTATATCCCTTTTCATGCCACCCCACCAATAGAACTCTTTTAAGTCTCGATACATATACATGAAAACTGGGATAAATAAAGTATGAAGATTATAAGCCTCCCTCAAAATCAAACTCTTTCAGCCATTAACATCTACAAAACCTAACTAATCTTGGTAGTGTAATACCCCATCTCCTCCGTGTGAAATAACTTCAAACTTCTTTTCTTTCACCAACCATGTTAACCCCACAATTTTTGGGTCAAGGTCTTGTTTTGACATAACATCAACCACCAAAGAAGATTTGGACCCATTATAAACCACTATACCACTATCGTTGGCACCACTCAACATTACCCCAAATCTAGCCAACTGGTGAACATATTTTACCAACTCTCTCTTCCATTCATAGACATGGGCACACTTTTCATACACACTCTACTAAGTGCATCGACAACCACATTTGCCTTAGTCGGATGATAATGTACACTCATGTCATAGTCCTTAAGGAGTTCTAGCTACCCATTTGTCTTAGATTGAGGTCCTTTTGGGTAAGCACATATTGGAGACTTTTATGATTGGCATACACATCCACATGCACCCCATGGGTAGGGTAGTTATTCTTATACACCTTTACTTTTCTAGAAGCATTGGCTATAACTTTACAGTTTTGCATCAAGACACATCTCAAACCAATCTTTGAAGCATCACAATAAACCACAAATCCTTCTAATCCTTCAAGTAGAGTCAAAATAGGAGCAGAGGTAAGTCGATCTTTCAAAGTTTGAAAACTCTTTTCACATTCATCTGTCTATAGTAATTTTACCTTTTTTGGGTCAATTTTGTCATAGGAGATGAGATGGAAGAGAACCTTTCAACGAACTTTCTATAATATCAGGCTAGACCCAAGAAACTCGTAATATCCAAAGAAGACAATGGTCTAGAACAACTCTTAACCACCTCTATTTTCTTAGGATGAACCTTGATCCCATCACTGGACACTATGTGACCAAAAAAGGCCACCTCGTTCAACCAAAATTCAAACTTGTTAAATTTGGCAAATAATTGCCTATCCCTTAATGTTTGAACCAGAACACTCAAGGGATTTTTATGTTCTTCCTCACCTTGAGAGTAAATCAAAATTTCATTAATAAAGACCACAACAAAAGTATCAACGTAGAATTTAAACACCCTATTCATTAGGTCCATAAACACTTCCAGTACATTAATCAACCCAAAACTCATTACTACTAACTCAAAGTGTCCATATCTTGTTCAAAAATCTATCTTGAGAATGTCACACTCCCTCACCCTTAGTTGGTGATAGCCGAACCAAAAGTTGATCTAGGAGAAGTGACTTGCCCCTTGCATTGATCAAACAAGTCATCTATTCTAGGGATTGAGTACTTATTCATGGTCACTTTGTTTAATTGACGCTAGTCTATGCAGATTCGAAGTGACCCATCCTTATTCCTTACAAATAACAAGGGAGCACCTCATGGTGAAATACATGGCCTTATGAACCCTTTTCCAATTAGTCCTTTAATTGTTCCTTCAACTCTTTCAATTATGCTGAGCCATTCGATAAGGAGGAATAGAGATAGGTTGGGTATCAGGGAGGAGATCAATACCAAAATCAACTTCCTTTTTGGGAAGAATACTGGAAGGTCATTGGGAAAGACATCGAGAAACTCATTTACTATGGGAACCAACTCAAAAGGAGGAATTTCGGAGTCAACATCTCTAACCCTCACAATGTACTAAATGCAACCTGTAATAATCAACTTTTGGGCCTTAAGAAAAGAGATGAACTTACCCTTGCCCACTGAATCATAACCCTCCCATTTAAGAATGGACTAATTTAGGAATTGAAACTTGGCTTGACGAGTCCTACAATCTATGGAAGAAAAATATACATGTAACCAATCCATCCTGGGTATAACGTTAAACTATACCATGTCAAGCTCAATGAGATCACAAGAAATAACTTTATACAAGATAGACACTGGACATCTCTTATAAACCTTTCTAGCAACAACCGACTCACCAATAGGGGTAGACACCAAATAAGGCTATTAACATTTCAGGAAATACACCAAACCTATTAGCTAAGAATGGAGTAACAAATGAAAATTTTATACCTGGATCTAACAATGCATATACATCAAAAGAAAAGAAATTTAATAAATTGGTAACGATATTTGGTAATCCCTCAACCTCTTGCCTCTGATGCAAAGAATAAAAACAGTTGGTGCGTTGGCGACCTCCTTAAGCTTGTTGTCTATGATAAATTTAGCCTTGAGGCCTACCACCATGACCACCTTTACAATCTCGAGCATGATGACCCAGCATGCTACATTTGAAGCATGTATTAGAGCCGGCTAAGCACTCCTCTTTGTGAGTCCTCCTACACTTCTTACATGCAAGGAAATCTTGAGTACCAACATTTTCTCTTGGGTCCATTTTATTATTACCCTTGTCTTTGTTGAATTTGGGAGGAGGAAAATTAGTAGGACATTGTCCCACAAACCGTTGTCCACCTTTTCCCTTTCCACTACCATCATAACTGGACCTTTGAGGGTTGAACCCTCCCCTATCCACTCTAGTCTTTTTAAACCCCCTTGACCTCTCCCTCAATTTCACTTCCATTTGCTCTGCATATGTCATTAGTCAGGAGATATCCATCTCTTTGACCAATATGCCTGTTTTCCATTCTTAGACACTAAGCTTGAGACATCGAAAATAAACTTGCTCATCCTTGCCCAAGGACGGAGACCACGAAGGGAGCATACTTAGAAAACCTGGTGAATTTGAAGGAATACTCCCTCCCCTCATACTCCTTTGACGAAGGATGATGAACTCTTGGATTTTGGCCTATCTGAGCTCTAATAGAAAGAAATGGTCTAGGAAGGCACCCTTGAACTCTTCCCATCCTATCTGTCTCATTTCTTCATATCTCTCAACAACCTATTGTTCTTATCAAACTCGTGCAAAGGCCACTAGCTCGACCTTCTCATTTTGAGGCACACCCATGATAGCCACAAGATGGTACACCTCATCGATAATCTCCATAACATACTCATCTATTTTTGAACCATCAAACTCTGATGGATTCATCCTTTGTAAATCCCGAATCCTAAAAGCTAGATTTTTCACTTAAGGAGGAGGAACACCTTGGTTCCCTTGGTTGGCTACAACTTGAGCCAACAACATGATGATATTCTGGAATTCCGCATAGTTACTCCTTCCTCATGATATGGGGCATCGGGAACCGAAGAAGCTTGGTCCTTATCATCAACCCTTTCTCTTGGAAGTGCTATTCCTCGAGGCATTATCTAGAGAATACAAAATGGATCATTAGTTAGAGGAAGGCATACGATACTCTAAGGAATGACATGAATTTGAATAAAGTGAAAACTTTCCTAAACATCTCATAGTCTCCTATTGATAGTTATAGCGTGCTTCACAATCATGAATAAGACCCTATTTAATGCAGTATATTAGACTCCAAGGACAATTTCAAAACCTCGAGTTCTGATATCAAGTTTGTCACGACACAAGCCTAGGGACTAGACGTGACACAGTGAATGAAGTACCTAGAGACACCTTATCTGAGCCTCTTAGCATTCATTAAGCTTTTCATTGGTAATGATATTCAATAATGGCGGAAACATAATGGATAATGGGACTAACGGAAATTCACTTAGAATAAGGGTCAATTCATCTTAAATATCAAACATTTTGTCCAAGCATACCTTCTATTTTAAAACTTGGCGGGGGCTAAGACATGTCCATAGACCACCCTCAAGATATAAGTCAAAAGTACCAAAAGTAACTCAATAGTCTATACAAAGCATAAGCTAGAAAGATAAGGATGTTGTTCCCAAAATATGGAAACTTACCAACTAGTAGTAGTTTTCAACGACAAGCTTAGCCACGGGGAGGAGAGTGTGGAGAAATATTGGTCCCTATACGGTGATATGATGTAGGCAAAAGTATGTGTTAGTACTTTGAATGTGCTAAGTATATGGGTATGCTATACAATGAAGAACATAACAGACATTTATAAGCAATATGCATAAGTGAATGCATGCATGAGAAATCATCATATATAACCTTAAATTATTTATTTCATGGGAGAGTGACCATAACTGACATTAAGACCATGCGAACTATTACATAGAATCTAACATAACCTCCTACGTTAGCACGAGGAGACTACTTGATGGGTAGAACTTCATCAATATTAATTATTTTTTTAACTTTAACTTTAATGGCTAATCGTGGATCCACTAGCCTAAATAGCCTACAAGGGCTCCTATGTTGGCGCATAGTTAATGGAACATGATACTTTACTTAAAGAACCCTTAGGTCAAGTCCCCATCTACATGATACATTCGGTGCTAGGTCAATCCCACAGAATAACATTTTGATATCCTAACAACATAAACATCTATATAACTTTAGACATCAAATCATTAATTGGTGGAATAGATCATTAAAAAAATTCATTTGATTCAAAATGTGAGAATTCTCCTTTCACATTTGAAGAATAACTATATTCATGAGAGTGATAGAAATGCATCAAATTAAAAACTTTCAAATCTTCATATAAGAACATTAAAAAATCCTTCTTTTCATGAAATTGAGAGTCAATATACATCAATATAAGTAATTAAACTTCAAATATATCATAATATATGCATTTTGAGTCATCATGTAAAAGCCCATACGAATTTACCATTTAGAATTTAAAATATCAAGTTGAGGAAAACATTTGGTCTCCATGGGTAGAAGAACCCATAGATGAAACCCACATACCTTGGAGAAAAAAAATCCTTTATAAAGACTTGAGGAGGAATGGAGACTTGAAGATGCCTTGAGATGAAACCCTAGCTTTGCTTGATGTTCTTGGGAGAGCTTGAGAAGAGTAGATTTGAGTGTCTTGAGTGTAAGTGTGAATAATAAGGGTTTTAGAGGGTTTAGGGTATTGATATGAGAGAATTCAGACCTGAAAAAGACTATTTTGATTTAAAATATAGGAAAACACCAAAATGTACCTCTTAAAATTTGATTGGAACTGGCTTCATGGGGACTCTTCACGGTCTGTGGAGCTCACCATGGCCACTAGTGGGGTCCCTTGGTGTTTGACTTGGGAAAGTTTTTTGTAAAACCTGCAGGGTTGGTCACTAAAGTTTCTTTACGGAAGACCTTAAAGGTCTGTTTAGAGCATCACGGCATGTGAATCTTGAGCATGGTGCAGGTCCTACAGTAGGACTGATGTCACCTGTAGTTCTCGACTTGGGAATTTTTTTAGCTCTTAAGGAAGGGGTCACTATGGAAGACTTTATGGCCCGTGGTGTTCACCACGATCTGTGGTCCTCCATCATGGTTCCTCTCCTGCAAGTTTGAGCCTCTAAATCTTTACCATGATTGATCACCATAATTCGTGATGCTTACCATGACCCGTGATGGCTTCAGTGGTCAAGTCCTGGTGCCAATTTCTACAATTTTCTGAGATTTTGTCCTTTTTCCCTTGGTCTAGGACCTTCCACATTTTTGGGGTCTTACAGCTACACCTTTGAGTTGGTAAACTGCCAACTCCGCCTTCTCCTCCGATGATACTTCCATGATATCCACAATCTTATACACCTCATCAATAAACTCTTGAGGATCTTCATCTACCTTTGAATCATGGAATTCGAGAGGATTCATTCTTGAAAAATCCCTTATCCTAGAAGCTAGAGTAGAAGCATTAGGAGGAGTAACAACTCCTTAGTTGGCCACTGTATGAGCTAGCAAAGTGATGGTGGTTCGAAACTCGGCATGGATAACTTGATCGGAGAAAGGTTCATTAGGAGCTTGAGGGGCTGGAGGGACTTGGTCTTTGTTGGCATTGACCCCTCTTAACATAGGTGCTATTCATGAAGGCATTTTCTGATAATCGTAAAGAACAATTGTTAGGGAGAGGAATTCTTAGAGTACACTCTATTGCACGTCATAGATCATGAAAGAAATGAAGATTACCTAAGACTCCTCATAGCCTCCTGTTTATAGATGTGGCGTGCTTCACATTGATGAATAATACTCTACTCGACACGGCATGTTTGGCTCTCTAGGACTCTGAACCTTGTGCTTTGATGCCAAGTTTTTCATGACCTAGTCATGACATGGTGATTAGGATTCCCAAGGAAACCTCAACAAGTCATATTAGTATATCTAGAATACATAGGGTAAGTAAACTAACAATAGGAAGCAAAGTGATGGGTAACTCTCCAAAATAAAATCTAAACTTAAAGGTGAAGCTTATGCCCGACTAAACAGACTCACACATTTTCTGTATCTAAACATGCCTCTACTACACTAACATGGGTGTGGGGCCTTTGAACCAGCCACTAGCTCACCCAAACAAGAAAAGAAATGTTCTTAAAATAACAACATAGTCTAGAGGTAGCAAAAAAATATAATCTCAATAGGTAGTCCCTGAAGAATGAGGACATACCAAATCTAGTGAACAAGACTTCTGTCTAGCCACAAGAGTGTGTAGGGTGATTGTCAAGCCCTATATTATACGACAATGTAGGCAAATAAGAGAAGTATGTGTTAGTACTTTGAATGTACTAAGTATGTGAGCATGCAATACAATATGCCATGATGTAATATAATGGTACAAGAGACCATTCTAAAACCATGAAATCATTTGAAATTCTATTTGAAACCATGAGACTTTGCCAATGTAATATAGGAACCTTCATGAATCATAAAAGAACTTAAAACACTATGGTAAAAGTCATGAGTTATTATAGGAAAACACATAATTTGAAAATACCATGAATCGTAACGAAGTATACCATAAATCTTTTGAAAGAAAGCTTTATCCTTATGAGAGCACATACTTTACTTTGTGAGAGACACTATTAACCGATATAAACAATGTGAGCTATAACATATAGTCCCAATGTTTACCCATACATCAAAGGAAAGGGGAAGGCTACTGGCTAAGGTAGGCTCCTATATGCCTATGTAGATCCACTAAGCTATATGAAGGATCAAGCCTCTACTATACGTGACCCTTAATGGAATCAAGCCTCTACTTTGGGTGATTCTTTATTTTATGGTGGCACGTAGTTATAGGACAATGGGATCTATGGATTTCTTGCCTCAGCTACGCAATAGAGTGTATATCCCAACATCCACTCGGTGCTAGGTAAGCTTTCAACGTAATAGATAAATCATAAATCATAAAGTCAAAATCATGTGGGATGGGCCATATCTAATACCCGTCCACCATTTATAGAAACATAATCACATAATAGCTCATTAATCTTATATCATGTAATGTGAGTGTAGGCCTTTCATAATTACATATCTTTATTCATAAAACATCTTTAGGGCTTTGACTCACACTATCATTATCTTGCTTGAAACATCATAGAATCATCATTCATCAACTTCTTTGCATAAAGCATTGTTAAACTCGATCATAAACCTTGTCAAAAATTCATAAAGCTTTCATTCAATATAACTTAAAATTTATGATCATTGCTTATACTTAAGATTTGGGTAAAACATGCATACATGATCAATTGACTTGGAAATCATGAAATTTGATTGGAAACAAACATGATTATATACTTTATATCAGCCCATACATATTTTATAAAAATAACATCAATTGGATGCATAATTAAAAATACCCATAATCCATATCATAACCCTAAAGATTAATATGGAATTTTTTTAGAAAATGCTTCAATTCAATACTATAATCATCAACTTATATTAAAGTAGATTCATAACCATGAGTAGAATCATAATTTGTGTAAGTTAATAAGAATTAAACAAGACCCATAATGAGATCATGAACCCTAGATGTCATGTAAGAGAATTTATTGAAAAGTCATTAAAATTGATCATAGTTAATGGGATTCATATTTGAAAATAGCATTATGCATGGGTACTTATAAAATACATCAAAACCATGCAATTGAGATTGACTTGTGCATAATATATCACTAAAGCCAACTACAACCGTAATTGAACCAGCCCAATGCAATATCATCAATCCAGGGTTAGAAAGCCATTGAAATTGAGAAGATTTTTAAGAAAAACTTTGGGACTTCATAGGTGAATGAAACCCATGAATGAAATTCCGCATACCTTGGATGAATCTAGCATTGAATTTGGAAGAAGAGGCTTGTGTTCTTGAAACCCTAACTTGAATTGTAGGAAAGCACCTTGAGAGGAAACCTTGATTTCCTTAGGGAATTTTTAAGAATGATGTAGAATAGGAGGGGATTTTGAAGGGTTGGGTATTTATAGGTGCTGATCATTGCCATAAAAGTGTCTAGATACATTGTACATAAAATCAAATATGATAAAAATACCCTTCATTTTACGATAGAAAACTTCATGGCCCATGGTGTTCACCAGGGTCTATGGTTGTCCATTGTTGTTCCCTCCCTGCAAGTCTGAGCCTCTAAATCTTTACCACAGTTTCTCACCACGGTCCGTGATGCTTACCACGACCCGTGATGGCTTCCGTGGTCAAGTCCTGGTGCCTGTTTCTACAACTTTCAGAGATTTTCTCCTCTGTTCCTTGGTCTAAGACCTTCCATATTTTTGGGATCTTGCAGCTACACCATTGAGTTGGTAGGCTTCCAACTCCACATTCTCCTCCAATGACACTTCCATGATATCCACAATCTTATATACCTCATCAACAAACTCTTAGGGATCTTCATCTACCTTTGAACCATAGAATTCTGGAGGGTTCATTCTTGCAAAATCGCTTACCCTAAAAGCCAGAGTAGGAGCATTAGGAGGAGAAAGAACTCCTTGGATAGCCCTAACATGAGCTAGAATACTAATGACTGTCTAAAACTCGGAAGGGGAAACTTGATCGGCGAAGGATCATTAGGAGCTTGAGGGGCCGGAGGGACTTGGTCTCCATTGGCATTGACCCCACTTGGCATAGGTGCTATTCTTGGAGGCATTTTCTAAAATTGCAAATAATAATCATTAGGAAGAGGAAGTCTTAGATTACACTCTATTGGACGACATAGATCATGAAAGAAGTGAAGATTTCCTAAGATGCTTCATAGCTTCCTATTCATAGATGTGGAAAACTTCACACATATGAACAAAACTCTACTCGATGCAGCATGTTAAACTCCCTAAGATTTTAGAAACTTATGCTCTGATACCAAGTTTGTCATGACTTGGACTAGAGATTAGCCGTGACACGGTGATTAGGATTTCTGAGAAAACCCCAACCAAGCCATCTTAGCATATCAAGCATACATAAGGTAAGTAAACCAACAATAGTAAGTAAAATTATGGATAAGTCTCCAAAATAAAATCTAAAGTTAAAAGTGAAGCTTATGCCCAACTAAACGGGCTTACACATTTTCTTTGTCTAAACATGCCTCTACTACACTAACATAGGTGGTGGCATAGAACAAGCCACTATCTCACCCAAACAAGAAAAGAAACATTCGCAAAATAACAACACAATCTAGAGGTAGCAACAAAATATAAGCTTGATAGGTAGTCCTTGAAGCATGAGGACTTACTAAATTAAGGGAACAAGTCTTCTATCTAGCCACGAGAGTGTGTAGGGTGATTGCCAAGCCCTACATTTTATGACTATGTATGCAAACAAAAAAAATTTGTGTTAGTACTTTTAATGTACTAAGCATGTGAGCATGAAATACAATATGCCATGATACAATACTATGGTACAATAGACCATTCTAAAACCATGAAATCATTTGCAATACTATTTGAAACCATGAGACTCGATAAATGCAATATAGTAACCATCATGAATCATAAAAGAACTTAAACACTACAATAAAAGTCATGAGTTATTATAGGGAAATACGTACTTTGAAAATACCATGAATTGTAATGAAGTATACCATAAATCCTTTGAGAGAAACCTTTAACCTTGTGAGAGCACATACTTTACTTTGTGACAGACACCGTTAACCGACATAAACCATGTGAGCTATAATATGGAGTCACAATGTTTACCCATACTTCCAAGACCATCTGCTATTGAATCAGCTGCTGTTGCCGGGCGAGATTCTATCTTTTCCTTGTAGTCTACGGGATTGGAGGAAAGAGAGAGGCTACCTATGATGATCAAAGTGTCAAGTATGTGTGTTTTAGATATGACATGAGTTCAAAAAGCTATAATCCAAACAATAATAAGGTGATTGTGAGTCATGATATTGAATTTGATGAAGAAGTAATATGTAGTTGCGAGACTCGAGAAGAAAGAACATACGATTTTATTCCATACTTTGAGATAAAGAATAACATGAGACCATGGCACTTACACATGATGTTACCCCACCTCATTCACCATAAAATGTTGCATCCCCATCTACTCAAGAGAGTTCAAGTGAAAGGCCACATAGGATGCGGAGCATCCAAGGACTTTATGAACATAGAAGAAATTACTATTTTTTATTTCTTATGTTGTCTCTTTGATGATAGTGAACCAATGAATTTTGATAAAGCAGACAAAAGGTGGAGAAAAGAAATAAAGGAGGAAATCCATTCAATAGAGAAGAACAACACTCGGGAATTAACAATTCTTCCCAAGGATCACTCAAGCAATTGGAGTCAAATGGATACAAGACAAAGAAAAATGCTCATGGAGAAGTAGGAATATACAAGGCAAGACTTGTGGATAAAGGGTAAAAGAAAAGGAATGGCATCGACTACAAGGAAGTATATGCATCTATTGCCCGCATGGAGATGATCTGTCTACTTATTTCTTTGGCAGCACAAATAAAGTGAAAAACCCATCAACTAAATGTAAAATCGACATTCTTAGATGGATTTCTTGAAGAGAAAGTCTATGTTAGCAGCCATTGGGCTTTGTGATAAAATATCATGAAGATAAGGTGTTGATATTTAAGAAAGCCTTATATGGATTGGCGCAAGCTCGACGAGAATGGAATAGTCGCATTGACAAGTACTCTCAAGACAATGGATTTACTCATTGCCTTCATGAATATGCTCTTCATATTAAATTTTATAATAATGGAGATATTTTTCATGTTTGCATTTATGTTGATTGTCATGACCCAACCCCGTAGGCCGCGACTGGGGTCCAACTTGGACCCCCTTATGCGTATCTATCAGCTACCCTTAAGTTGAACCGTGTGTGATGTGATACTATATACAAACCCCAATGGGTCAAAAACGTTTTTTTAGGAACCTGTAGCCTCATTCACCTGTATCATAATAGGAAAGGGCATGCAAGCCGATGAGGCTGCCTTACCATGAAAACATTTGCAATACGTCGTATGAGCACAACTGAAACAAACTTACAAATAACCCACATACACATGTCTACAGATCTCTAAGAGTAATAACTGCATCATATGGTGGTACAACGCCCCCGCCATACCCCTGAATAAATAAATATGTATATTAAATGACAAGTATCAAAAATTAGGCTCCGGGACAGTGAAGCACTTCCGACATAGCTGAGAGAAACTCTTAAGATGACCGATCTCCAAAATGAACATCTGTACCTGCGGGCATAAAATGCAGCCCCCCAGAGAATGGGAGGTCAATACGACATATGTACTGAGTATATAAAGCATAACATATCATAACTGAAACAACAACTAAAATGGGGATACAAAAGACATGTATAACAGTTAACAGATTACTGTACCTGCAGCTTAGGACATGCAGTCATATACCTTATCATACCCTGTACCCGGCCCTTTAGTGAACTTGGTATCATAATTATTTCATCATAATCATGCGTCGTCATATCATCATATATATCATTTTATCATGTCGTCGTATACGGCATCATATCATCATATACGGCATCATCTCGTATGTCATCACAGTATATCTGGTCCACTCTGGGCTCGGGGTCACAAATGTATCCCTATATTTTCATATGCATGCCTACATAAAGTATCCGTCCCTTTAGTGAGGGACGCGGTGAAAGAGTAGTGTACGTCTATAGCATACCATCATCATACAGTAAAATACACCGAGGAATATTTGGCCCGATCCGTAATTTAAAACAATGCCGAAGAATATACGGCTCAATCCTCATTTTCCATTATATTATCATATATATATCTGACCTGGGATGCGATGATGAGCATCATCACATACGACGTCATTGTATGCTTCACTTCATCGTATACGACACCTCATCCTCGTATATTTCTACATAGGCACGACCGCATTCACAACCCTCTTATGGGACTCGGAGAAAGATGGGTTACAGGGTGCTCGAGTAGAGTAGTGAGAAACTATATGCAACTAAGTCATCATTTGAGACTCAATGAAACAGTCAAGTGAATCGTCACCTGAAGATCAGAGTAGTAATCGTCTTAAGTATCTTCTAAACATCGTTACGGAGCATATCAACTGGAGTTTCAGGAATCATAGACGTGTATCGAGATAAGGTTAAACAACTTATGGAAGTAGAGACATTTGTCGTCGCAGAGACTTTAGGATTAGGAGCTGACACATTCAAGAATTATTCAGCAGATAGGAGACTCGAGGGTAGTTCAACTATTTTGAGAATTCTAATACCAAGTAGTAAATAAAAGTCACAAGTTATACCTGAAGCTTATAACTGGAACTACCTCCACTTCATATCATATGCTATTACATTTATACTTAAGACCTTCCAAAAGGAAGAACAGACAGGCTCTACATATACTACTATTCATGATCTAGTAGCCTGGAAAGGCAATAACTCAACTATTACAGGAGTCTTAACATTACAAAGTGAATACAGTTTATGAATTACACTTGGAGTTTCACGAGTGGAATTATCCCCAAATTTCATATGCAAACCATTCATAGCTTATACCTAAGACATGCCAAAAGAAAAGAAGAATAGCTCTACATACCTGTTCTAGGTTAGTCTTTGTCCCGGTCGCCTTGTCGTCCCGTGAACCTTGGTAACATGAAATAAATATGAACATCAACCTATTTATACCTTTCATCATCTTACATTACTTAAGATTATTCATAAACCCCATTCCCTCGCTCGCCTTCTCGGCTAGTTCCTTAACTAGTTAAGGCGTTAACGAAAATCGGACAACACCTCCCCTATAATGTGCCCTATCCGAATTCACAATCGCGTCCCTAAAATATACAGCCAACCAAAAACATAACCATCAGATCGTATATATAGAAACTTTGCAACATTATACATTACAACCTCCGAACGACTCGCTCGAAATTATGATATCCAAAATAGGGTTTCTAGTTTCTATTTTGTGAAACCTTTAATCGTAAGAAGATTGGAATCGTGTTGATGCAACCAGAAACTTCCACACCTATTTTAGAAAACATTTATACCCATCAACACACCACCCAACCAGCAGCATCCAACAAACACACCACGCCTCACTTCGACTACAATTTAACTACGGCGACTTCAATTTAGATTGTTTCTTTCGCTGAGAATCCCCATGATTTTTCCATACTTACAGAAGTATAAAAGGTACATACTACACTCAATAACAACCCCATAAAGTTCAAATTTAAAGGAGAAACCTTACCTTACCCGAAATTGGCCAAACTAGCCAAAATCGCGCCTCGGAACCCTTCTTAGCGCGCTGAAACTGTGTGGACTGGTTGCTGTCCATTTTGGATGCACCAAGCCGTGATTTTATACTTCTAATACCTCCATATCATCGTGATATATGCTGGATAATTAATTTACGGAGAGAAATCGGGACTTACCTATTTGTTTCTCCAAGCCGTCGCTACTTTCTCTCTAAGCTAGGGTTTGCTTTCTTTTCTTTGCTTGCTGCAGATTTTTTGGATAGGGAATGAAATTATGAGTCATTTAACATGTATATAAGGGCTTCCGTTGAGGTGACACGTGTCATCCCCTTAGGGTGACATGTGTCAAGCCATGATTGGCCACCGTATCATGCTGCCAACTAGGGGCTGCCATGTGGCAGTGGGGTCCACCCCTCCAAGCAGCTACATCACCTACTTGACCCTAAGTAGGTGCATCACCTGCTTGCTTGAGGTGCTTCCACGTGTCGCTCCTCTATTGGCTGCCACGTGTTGTCTTTTCCCCTTCCTCGTGGGTTTGTAATCTCATCTTATTTTAGGAGCCTATGTAATCCATGCTATGTAAGCTTAGTATGTCCTTAAGCAACTCAAGTGTATAAGAATTCTAAATTAGTAGCTTACGTAGGTAAATCGAGTCCTACAACTCATTACTTGGCCTCCAATTCCTTCCGGATTCTTATGACTCTATTTCCAACCTTCTCTACTATAGGGTATCACATTCTCCTTTCCTTAGAGTCGTTTGTTAGTGTCGTAGTTTATCTAGCTCACATGATAATGTCTAAAGAACTTAAGAGACATTCTGAGCTCGAGAGTGTGGGGTGTAACATCCTTTCCCCCTTTGGAACATTCGTCCCCGAATGTTGAATAAAACTTCCCTTAAGATTTTATACAAACTGTAGTGAGATTCCCTTCTATTGCAATAACATACATTTTCATCCAAGTAATTCATATATGAGTTCCAAGAGTGGGGGTTTACCCGTAGACATTTGGAAATAGGTACGGATACCTGTGTTTCATGTCCTCTTCAGCTTCCCAAGTTATTTCTTCATGATTCTTATTCCGCCATGGCACCTTGACAAAAGCTACGTCCTTAGTTCGCACCCCTTTTAATCTATCGATCCAGGATGGCAATAAGTTTCCCCTCGTAGGATAACTCCCTGTTACATAGACCTCCTCCCCGGGAAATATTCTGGGAGGGTCGTTTATATACTTGCGGAGTATTGATCTATGAAAACTGAATGTATTGCTTCAAATCGGACAGTAGGTCCCACTCATAGGCAACTTTATCCATCATAACCCATATAAAATTATACTTCTGTAGAGTGTGAGGTCAGCTTGGACTATAACCTACCTTAATTGCCTTCTATTTCCGAGTTGGGATTCCCATCCCCCATAACAAGCTATCAAGCCTCTGATGCTCCACTTCGTTTAAGCTATTATACAATTCCTCTTAATTCAATTTGTAACACCTTAGGTATGCTATCTTGCTCTTTTACTCAGATCTTCTTTCCAGTTTTACTACCAAACATTATGTTGTAATTCTTACACAAATGTGTGTAGGTACTTAGAGAAATTTAGAAAATGCCTTACCGTCTCTATACTAGCCTCTTACCTCCTTCAGTCGAGGTCAGGTCTCCACTATGGCTTTTGTCCTTAATATCGATTATATCTTACTAGTTCTTCCTCAAACCATCTTACACTTTTCCTTAATCGATTCTAAATGTGGTTGTCACACTGCTATTAACGACTTCTTTTTATCGAGTAATCCTTTGATATTACTCTTAATATGCCAATGTTCGTAGGCCGCACAACTATTCTTGTGCTATTTGCATGAAGTGCGTTCCATTTTAGTTTTAATCTTTCCTGCTCTTGGCTTACTCTGCTCTACATGTGTCATTGTACTACCGCGCACTTACAGTCTCTTTTGTCATACTTGTCATTTCCTTTTTCATTTTCCAGGGGGTCACCCATCCCAGTGCTACTCTCACCCAAGCACGCTTAACTTCAGAGTTTTGACAAAATCCGATGCATTAGTGAGGATATGATCGTGTCTATCCCTTATGGGGTCTCGTTTAAAGTTTAAGCGTTCCCATTTACATACAATAGTGTCAGTTGATTTTCTCTTACGCTTGTACTTATCTTGTCTACTTCCCCCCTTTAAGGGTGTACCCATGTCATCCTCCGTTTATTTTAAGCTATTCACACGTAAATGATTCTACTCAACATTTTTAACATGCTGCACCATGTCCACATCTTCTGTTAGATCATCCATACGTTTGATTGCTCTTATAAGAACCCCTAGCACAACCATAGGGCGCTTTGGTATTAGCAATATATCATATAAAATCTCATCTGACGGTTGGTACTCGAGTAATATCCATAATATATCAGTGCATTCAAAGCCATAATCCATTCATCCCAATCAGTAATTGGCTCATGCCCATGATCGGTTCAAATTCTCCACTCGGGAGCATTTATACTCTGATGATCCGTGTTTCGAGCTTCATTATAACACTAGACTGATTCTAGTGGATACCACGTATTCTTCTAATAACCTCATAATACAGCAGTTGTTTTGTAAATTGACATTTTCTCTCTTGGCAGGATCTCACTAATCTCCAAAATGGAGTCACGTATACCCAATACTTCTTTATACCTCATGAGCTTTCATCTTTGTCGTGTGCTTAAGGCTCACTTATAATCCTGCTTAAAACTATATCAACTTCGTTGTAGTAGTTTCCTTATCTTATCACCTTTTTATCGTACTATGCCTTCAGTTCGTAACTATCTATTTTTCTTTTTGTTCGATACTCATACTTAATTAATCTCATCTATCTCGAGTGCCTCCCTTAGTAATCCTTTCACTCCTCTTGTCTATGTCCATTTGTTTTTGTGCTCAAGAAGTTCCATGCTACTCCTATATCCTCCAAAAAACATTAGTTTTGCATGACCTTCCTTTCTCGTTTTGAAAACATTTTTGTTTATCTCTATCTACTCTTAGTATACCAGTCAATTCTGGCATTCATCTTGTCTTGTCGCTCGTTTTCACTTTCGCTACCCTTTAACCTTTTATTCTGAACTCTCCCTATAAAGTTGTACAAGTCCTTCTTACTCGTTCACTATTTGCCCTTTTATTCTTCCTAAATCACCTCGTATCCTTCAATTACTTCTTTACTAGGCTTTCCTAAGTCAGCTTCATAGGCTTATAGGTCCTTTCCAACTTCGTTCTACTATACTAGTAGTGACCTCCTAGTTTCTATTGCCATTAATTTCGCAATTAACTTATTTCTCGAGGTCGGCCATACTTGTTTAGTCAAATCTCATCATTGTTGTGAGCACAACCTTTCAAGACATACTACAGCCCTGTATCTCATTCTCTTTTTATTTTTACGAAAATTTAGGTAGAGTTTCCTCTGTATTTCTTACTATCTCAACACTTGAATGCAGAAAATACCAATAATGCCTCACAGAGCACACATGTATATATTCAGATCATATCAGATTACAGCCACATAGGGCATACATATATAGTCATATCATCTCATCTCGCAGCCACACAGGGCACCTACAATTAACAGTATGGAAATGGACTTACCTGTTATGTCCACTCAAGTTGCACCTGTTACACTTTCCTGTTTACCTTTCCTTTCACTTTTCAATTGTATATGTCAATCACATTTCAATACCTTACCTTATATATGTCTTTCATGCCTTTGCTTACCTGCGTGTTGTGTAACTTTCGATATTGTCAGTTGCTTGCTTCTATCGATGTGGTCCTCCTACTAAAATCACCGGTTAGTATGAGGAATTTCATTCCTTATGACTTGGCTCTATCGCACGATCTTAGATATGAAAGAAAGTAACATTCTAAATGTCCTGTAGCCTCCTGTCTCTAAATGTGGTACACAACACACCGATAGACAAGACTCTACTAGATACGGTCTGTAGACATTCCAAGGATGAACTGCTCTGATACCACTTCTGTCACGAACCAACCCCGTAGGCCGCGACTAGGGTCCAACTTAGACCTCCTTATGCGTATTTATCAGCTACCCTTAAGTTAAACCAAATGTGATGTGATACTATATACAAATCCCAATGGGTCAAAAACTTTTTTTCAAGAACTTGTAGCCTCATTCACCTGTATCATAACAGGAAAGGGCACGCGAGCCGACAAGGCTTCCCTACCACGAAAACATTTGCAATACGACGTATGAGCACAACTGAAACAAACTTACAAATAACCCACATACACATGTCTACAAACCTCTAAGAGTAATAACTGCATCATATGGTAGGACAAGGCCTCCGTCGTACCCTTGAATAAATAAATAAATATGTATATTAAATGACCAGTATCAAAAATTAGGCTCCAGGAAAGTGAAGCACTTCCGACATAGCTCAGAGGAACTCTTAAGCTGACCGATCTCTAAAATGAACATCTGTACCATCAGGCATGAAACGCAGCCTCCCGGAGAACGGAGGGTCAGTACAACATATGTATTGAGTATATAAAGCATAACATATCATAACTGAAACAACAACTGAAATGGGGATACATAAAACATGTATAACAGTTAACAGATTATTGTACCTACAGCTTAGGACATGCAGTCATATACCTTATCATACCCTGTACCCGGCCTTCTAGTGAACTCGGTATCATAATTGTTTTATCATAATCATGCATCGTCATATCATCATGTATATAATTTTATCATGTCATCGTATACGACATCATATCATCATATACGGCATCATCTCATATGTCATCACAGTATATCCGATCCACTCTGGGGATCGGGGTCACAAATGTATCCCTATATTTTTATATACATGCCTACATAAAGTATCCGGCCCTTTAGTGAGGGAGGAGGTGAAAGAGTAGTATACGTCTATAGCGTACCATCATCATACAGTAAAATACGTTGAAGAACGTTCGGCCCGATCCATAATTTAAAACAATACCGAAGAACATACAGCTCAATCCACATTTTCTATTATATTATCATATATATCCGGTCCGGGATGCGGTGACGAGCATCATCACATACGGCGTCATTGTATGCTTTACTTCATGTATATGACACCTTATCCTCGTATACTTCTACATATATATCGGCTCGGGACTTGGTGAACGAATATTAAAACTAGGCACGACTACGTTCCCGACCCTTTTATGGGACTTGGAGGAAGATGGGTTACAGGGTGCTCGAGTAGAGTAGTGAGAAACTATATGCAACTAAGTCATCATTTGAGACTCAATGAAACAGTCAAGTGAATCGTCATCTGAAGATCAGAGTAGTAATCGTCTTAAGTATCTTCTAAACATTGTTACGGAGCATATCAACTGGAGTTTCAGGAATCATAGACGTGTATCGAGACAAGGTTAAACAACTTAAGGAAGTAGAGACATTTGTTGTCGCAGAGACTTTAGGAATAGGAGCTGACACATTCAAGAATTATTCAGCAGATAGGAGACTCGAGGGTAGTTCAACTATTTTAAGAATTTTAATACCAAGTAGTAAATAAAAGTCACAAGTTATACCTGGAGCTTATAACTGGAACTACCTCCACCTCATATCATATGCTATTACATTTATACTTAAGACCTTCCAAAAGAAAGAACAGACAGGCTCTACATATACTACTATTCATGATCTAGTAGCCTGGAAAGGCCATAACTCAACTATTACAGAAGTCTTAACATTACAAAGTGAATACAGTTTATGAATTACAGTTGGAGTTTCATGAGTGGAATTATCCCCAAATTTCATATACAAACCATTCATAGCTTATACCTAAGACATGTCAAAAGAAAAGAAGAATAGCTCTACATACCTGTTAGGGGTTAGTCTTTGTCCCGGTCGCCTTGTCGTCTCGTGAATCTAGGTAACATGAAATAAATACGAACATCAACCTCTTTAGACCTTTCATCATCTTACATTACTTAAGAGTATTCATAAACCCCATTCCCTCGCTCGCCTTCTCGACTAGTTCATTAACTAGTTAAGGCGTTAACAAAAATCGGACAGCACCTCCCCTATAATGTGCCCTATCCGAATTCCCAATCAAGTTCCTAATATCTAAAGCCAACCAACAACATAACCAGAAGCTCGTATATATAGAAAACTTTGCAACATTATACATTACAACCTCCGAACAACTCGCTCGAAATTACGATATCCAAAATAGGATTTCTAGTTTCTATTTTGTGAAATATTTAATTGTACAAAGCGTGGAGTCGTGTGGATGCAACCATCAACTTCCACACCTATTTTAGAACACATTTAGACCCAGAAGCAGCCTCCAAACACACCACGCCTCACTTCGACTACAATTTAACTACGGCGACTTCAATCTAGATTGTTTCTTTCGCTGAGCATCCCCATGATTTTTCCATACTTACAGCAGTATAAATGGTACATAATACACTCCATAACAACCCCTTAAAGTCCAAATTTAAAGGAAAAACCTTACCTTACCCGAAATTGGCCAAACTAGCCAAAATCGCGCCTCGGAACCCTTCTTAGCGCGCTGAAACTGTGTGGACTGGTTGCTGTCCGTTTTGGCTGCACCAAGCCATGATTTTATACTTATAATACCTCCATATCATTGTGGTATATTCTGTATAATTAATTTATGAAGAGAAATCGGGACTTACCTATTTGTTTCTCCAAGTCGTCACTACTTTCTCTCTAAGCTAGGGTTTGCTTTCTTTTCTTTGCTTGCTGCAGATGTTTTGGATAGGGAATGAAATTATGAGTCATTTAACATGTATATAAGGGCTTCCGTTGAGGTGACACATGTCAGCCCCTTAGGGTGACATGTGTCAAGCCATGATTGGCCACCGTATCATGCTGCCAACTAGGGGCTGACATGTGGCAGTGGGGTCCACCCCTCCAAGCAGTTGCATCACCTACTTGACCCTAAGTAGGTGTATCACCTGCTTGCTTGAGGTGCTTCCACGTGTCGCTCCTCTATTGGCTGCCACGTGTTGTCTTTTCCCCTTCCTCGTGGGTTCGTAATCTCATCTTATTTTAGGAGCCTATGTAATCCATGCTATGTAAGATTGGTATGTCCTTAAGCAACTCAAGTGTATAAGACTTCTAAATTAGTAGCTTACGTAGGTAAATCGAGTCCTACGACTCATTACTTGGCCTCCAATTCCTTTCGGATTCTTATGACTCTATTTCCAACCTTCTCTACTATAGGGTATCACATTCTCCTTTCCTTAGAGTCGTTTGTTAGTGTCGTAGTTTATCTAGCTCACATGATAATGTCGAAAGAACTTAAGAGACATTCTGAGCTCGAGAGTGTGGGGTGTAACATTGATGATCTTATTCTAATGGGTAATAGCCTAGTTTTATTTGAAGCTTTCAAGAAAGCTATGTCCCTTGAGTTCTAGATGAAGAACATAGTGCTCATGTCATACTACTTGGGCCTAGAATTGAAGAAAATGGAGGAAGGCATATTTATACTCAATATATCTATACAAAGGATATTTTGAAGAAGTTCAACATGTTCGATTGCAGCTCTGTGAACACCACAATGGAAAGTTGAACAAAATTGTCAAAATTTGATGATGGAGAAAATGTGGACTCCACTTTGTTCAAAAGTATCGTGGGATGTTCAAGATACTTGACATGTACGAGATCATATATACTCTTTGCAGTTGGAGTAGTAAGTCGCTTCATGGAAGCTCCTACCTCCACTCACTTGAAATCCGCTATTAGCATTCTTCGTTACTAAAAGGTACGATCGATCTTGGGCTATTTTATTCCTCTTATGATGATTTTAACCTTGTGGGATATTGTGATAGTGATTATGAGGAAGAAAAAGCACATTTGTTTTTGTGTTTTTCTTGGTGATTGTGTTATTTCTTGGAGTTCAAAAAAATAATCCATTATTACTTTCTCGACTTGTGAAGTTGAATATGTGGCAACAACATAATGTATGTGTCATGCTATTTGGTTGAGAAGTTGTTGAAGGAACTTAATTTGCATTGAATCCACAATGATTTCTGTTGATAACAAATCTGCACAAGCACTTGCAAAGAATTCAGTGTATCATGATCGGAGCAAGCACATAGACACAAGATATCACTTTATCCGAGAATGCATTGCCAAGAAAGAGGTAGAACTCATTTATGTGAAATCTTAGGATCAAGTTACAGATATCTTTACAAAGCGTCTCAAGTTTGATAATTTTCAGAGAAAGTGCTCAAATCTTGGACTTAAAAAGAAAAATCAAAATTAAGGGAGATATTTGTGGGATTGATAAATATAAAAGATACAGAAAAATTAAAAACAAGTTTCCACAACAAGTTGTCACAACATTTTGCAAGTGGGCATAACATGTTTTCATAATTTCAAGTTGTTGAAACAGTTATTCACTCTTATAAATAGGAGCCTCGTTTGTTCAATTCAAACACACTAAATTGAGAGAGCAATAGCGAACATTGAGAGTAATCCAGGAAATATTTCTTAGTTTGTAATAAATTTGTATGGGAGTGATATTTTAGTGAGTTGTGTGAAATAAAAGAGTGTTGTTCTTATAAAAGAGTAGTCATGACACTACCAAGTTGTCATCACTATTATTGTATTATATTTACCCCGTTATAATATTTGGTGTCATTGTTACTCTCTTGTTATTGCTATTTAGCGTAGATATTATCTTGGGTGGGATTATTATTTTTCAAACAAGCATGAACGCTTATCACTACTTTTTTTGAGTTCTATCAACGCAACTTTACAGAATTTACAAAAAGGAGGAACAATCGAAATATATATCATAACTGAGATAGAGTGTGGATGGTTTCCCAAGGTGAAGACTGTAGACAACCAAATTGGCCAATGTATCTGAATCCTTTGTGCCCTGCAAGAATTGAAAAGATTCTCTTCATTCTCCCAAAAGTAAGGGATACAACAAGAAGGCATACAACAAAACCATTGAAGGCCAAGTAGCATAGTGATAAAGACTTTGTTGTATGATCAAATTAGGACGTGCATGCAGTATAATCTACAAAATTGGTCATAAAAAGCTTGATTGAAAACATGTCAGAATTTAAAAGAGACCTTGTTTAGGGCTTCAAGCAACAGTGTCTCAGTTCCGTCAAAATTCCCCATGTGCATGC